>NC_091331.1:32282489-32380653 GCF_038502225.1 Cherax quadricarinatus
GAGTTTCAGACGCTCGTGGTCATTTGTACTATATTCTACATAGACCTTAAGTCATATTACATATAAGACTCATTATTCAGCGTAACAAAAATAAGCTAGCAATGGACAAATATGAGTCTATGCTATAGCTCCTGGGTCCCAAAGCAGATGTTTCTGATCACTTAGGTGATGCATATCATTGGTCCCCCATGTGTTATATAATACAGCCCCTGACCACTTACGCAGTAATAAAGTAACTCCTGACCACTGTGGTAATAAGGTAAGTTATAGCTCCTGCCACTATCATTTTTAGAGCTATTAAGATTATGAGGAACATGAAGCAGGAACAAACATCTTTTGAAATTTTATTCCGTATACATTTTATAATACATACAAGAATTTCATCAACTATAAGAATACAATGGTTAAAACATACATTTTATAGAATGTCAAAATTTTATACAATGGCAAATAACAAAATAGTATACAGTTGAACCACATCAGTGGAATCACAGTTATACATCTTTAGAAATCATTTTAGGGGACCTTCTTCCGGCCCTTTCTTCCATTTTTCTAAATCTATAACTTTGGAATCTTTGATCATTTTGTTCATCATCATCATCTAAGGATGTTATAATATTAATGAGGGTGGCGGTGATATAGCTGAATATTTTATTGGAGAATTGTCAACCTTGCTTCTCGTGATGGGAACATGAAATATTAATTTACTACAATAACAGCCACTCCCACAAACAGGACTGGCTGTAGTTACTGGTTCTTATATAGGCAGTTCTACGTTAACAACAGTCTCTTGGGAATGGTGATGATTTGTAGTATCTCACCTTCATTACTAATGTATCTACGGTTTTCTATAAGTCGAGCAATACTTTTTTATACTTATTTAAACCCCTCACTCTCTCACACACTCATAAGCACACTCTATATCTCTACAAGCTTACATGCACTCACAACCAAACAGTAACTTGTAGTTAACAGTGCAAACTTGTACTTACCTCGGTTTGGGATAACTCAGTGTAACTTGTCAGCATATGTATAACTTGTATTTATCAGTGTAACATTACTTACCTTCATTTATACAACGTATAGTTATAAGTGTAACTTGTACTTATTCTGTTAGAGGTGTGCGTAACTTATATGTGTAACTTGTAGTTTAATAGAATAATTTACTAGAGTAACTTGTCGGTGTAATTTGCCGGTGTAACTTGCTGGTGTTACTTTTCGGTGTAACTTGCTAGTGTAACTTGGTTTGGTTCATCGTTTTTTTGTTGATTCAGAAACACTGAGCGTAATATTTTTTTTTGTGTTGTAGTGTGTCACAGTTGTGTTGTAGTGTGTCACAGTTGTGCAGTGACTAGTTCCAGAAAATGACCGAGAGAAGTATGAGCAGGTTACATAGTAAGTTTACACTCCAGGACATACCGAGTATTTCTATGATGTTCTGTGATAAAGTAAAATATTAAACATAAGATTTATATTTTATTCCTTACCGATGTCTTGACTAGCGCTGTCATCTTGTCACGAACTACTGGGAAATCTTCCACATGTGAGAAACATATTGGTGGTGAAGTTGCTGTGTCAGAAATGAAAACACATTGTCTTTGATATTGAAGGAAAAAACTTGAAATATGTTTTCTTGGGTAGCACCAATTTTTTTTTTGTTCTAGAAAAAAGCATGTAAAACTAGTATCATGTAACAAAAGTATATAAAGATTTCCCCCAGAAAAAATGTATGTACCCTTTTTTGAAATAGGTTTTACATGAGGATTAAGAAATATAACTTCTTTCTCGATAAAATTCAAATATTTTTTCAAGAACTTCCTTGAAATTAGTCACTTTGTCCGAATATTTTGTGTTATCCTAGGCAATACTTCGCATATGTCTCATAATAATATTCTATGTAACTGTATTTTACGTGTGTATCTGAATAAATTTATCTCCTATTAAGAAAGAATGTAGTGGTGGGTAGGACATGTAGCGGGTGTGAGCAGCTGCTGTGGGACGTCATAGGTCAGAGCAAGTAATGTAAACGTTGTTAAAAGTTAAACAGCGTGTGTATGTGTGAGTGTCTTGTGACTGTTATTTGTTGTTTGGTGAGAGAGAGATTTATTTTTAACAAATAAAGTATCATTATTGTTGATGATCCTATTGTATAGCTTATGTAACATCCACCTCGTCTTTATAGTCGTATCTAAATGACTCAAAAAGTCGTATGAAACGATTGTAAACAAACCACGGTAAGGGTGGGGATTGAGCCCGCGGTTGGTGAGTTGCAAAACTCCAGACCGATACGTTAGCCACTGGGCCAGCTGGCTACAAAAAGATTCATCCAACAAGGTATATGTATACGCCACAGGAAGGTTAGCATAGGCACCACTGTGCTAACCTTCCCATGGTGTATAAATATACCTAGTTGGATGAATGTTATCGTAGCCAGATGGCCCAGTGGCTACCGTGTCGATCTGGAGTTTTACGACTTATTCACCGCGGGTTTAATCCCTGCCCGTACCGTGGTTTGTATCTAAATCTCAGCCTAAAATTTGTTTAAATGTGTAATATGTGCTTTTGTGTGCCTTCTTGTGTCTATCTGCTTGTGGGAGTAGAGGTGAGTGTGTTGCATAGAGGATGTTCAGTGGTAACCCCTAATTATGCTCCCCCTGTTAATCTATGAAGCAGGTGCACCTCCTGCTGGAAGGAACAGGTGGACGCAAGGTGCATTGTTGCGGTTAGGTATTATTTTTCTGAGCTAACAAATGAACTGTCGCTGGCGAGTTAACAGCTAATTATGCATCCCTTGTTACTCTATGGAGACAGATGCACCTCCTCCTGGGAGCGACTGGTGTACCTCCTGCTGCATGTGAAACTACTATATTTCGAATCTTGTGACATAACAGGCTTCGCAAGCACAATCTGACGCCACATAGGGTGGAGAGGAGAATTAGTGTCATGAACAGACTCCACCTACACTGGGCTGTGACTTAAACGAGATTGTGTGTTGGTTATAATTTAGTATGGAAGAAAGGCGAGGTGAATTAGTGCTACACATTGGACGGAGGGGTAGTTTGGAAAATTAGTCTAATGCTGGTAATGTGTATGACTTGTCACTTGTACTGGAGTTGCAAAAGATTGGTGGTAAAGTTTATAATAGTTGTGAGTTCATGTTAGTGTGTAAATACGGTTGTAAAGGCATGTGAGTTGTGAGTGCTGGTGAGTTTGTTAGATGTAGAGAGTGCTTGTGAGTTCTTGTGGGTTTGCAGAGAGATGTAGAGAGAGCTTGTGAGTTGGGTTTTAATGAGTTTGTAGAGGTAACTGTGAGTTTATATGAGTTGGGGGTACTTGTGATTTGTGTGTGCTTGTGAGGGCATGTGAGTTTTGAGTACATGTGAGTTGTAAGTGTTTGTGAGTTTGAAGAGATATGTAGGGAGTACTTGTGAGTTGTGAGTGCATATGAGTTTGTAGAGCGTATTTGTGAGTTATAAGTCCTTGTGAGTTTATAGAGAGTACTTGTTAGTTGTGAGTGCTTGTGAATTTGTATAGAGATATATTGAGTGTTGGTGTGTGTTTACAGAGATGGTTGTGAGTGCTTGTGAGTTTGTAAAGAGATATGGAGAGTGCTTGCGAGTTTGTAGAGATGAATGTGAGTGCCTGTGAATTTGTAGAGATGTGGAGAGCGCTTGTGAGTTTTTAGATATATAAACAATGCTTCTGAGTTCGTGAGAGAGCAGAGGCTTTAAATGAGCATTAACAAGTAAAGAAAACCGTAGATACGTTAGAAATGAAGGTGAGATACTACAAATCATCATTCCCAAGAGGCTGTTGTTAATGTAGAATTTCCTATATAAAAACCAGTAACTATAACCAGTACTATTAGTGGGAGTGGCTGTTATTGTAGTACATGTACATGCGGCGGCGATTAATTTCATGTTCCCATCACGAGAAGCGATTTCGTAGAACGAATTCCAATAAGAAAACAAAAAGCTTAAGGTTGACAATTCACCATTAAAGTAGTCAGGTATATCAACACCACCAATATTTATTATATCATCATCGTCAGATGGTTATTATGAACAAAACGCTCAAAGATTCAAAAGTTATAGATTTAGAAAAAATGGAAGATAGGCTTGGAATTGTAATCAATGATCCTCCTAAAATTTCCAAATATGTGTAATTGCATTCTTGTAGATACCACTGACATAGTTGAAATGCATGCCATTTTGTTTTTTACCATTGTATTTAATTTTGTCATTGTATAAAATGCATGCTTCTTACCACTGTAATCTTGTAATTGATGCTATTCTTGTATATTGTATAACATACATAATGAATAAAATTGTAAAAAATGTTATAGTGTATTGTTTTACCAATGTTTGCTCCTGCTTTATGCACTTCTAATATTAATACCACTAAAAATGATAGAGCCAGGAGCTATAGCCAACCTTATTATCACATAAGTAGTCAGAAACATCTGCTCTGGGACCCAGGAGCTATAGCATAGACTCATCTTTGACAGGTTGTAGCTTATCTTTGTTACACTCAATAATGAGTCTTGTAACGGGAGATAAGGTCTAGAATAGAGTACAAATTACCAGGAGAGTCTGAAACTCTAAGGACAACACTACATACAGTTCATTAACTCTCTACGTAAAATCATTAATCATATTTCATTATCAATCTATAAAACTAAAAAAATCGAATTTCTAAAAATTTGGTACAGAGGATATGGAGCCGAATTTTATGGGGAAAATCTTGATAATAAGAAATGGAGATAAACTCTTGATGACAAGAAACCATAATTCATGAAAAAAAATAAAACAAAAAAAAATGATCCATGAAGCTGGATTATTATTATAATCAAGGGGGAAGCGCTAAACCCAGAGGATTATACAGCGCCTGGGGGGGGTGGGATGTGGAAGGCATTCAGGCTTAATTTAGGAAACTGGAGCACAGATCCAATTCCTTAAATCAAGAGCCCCTCACCAACATCAAGGAACCTTCCTTGAGGGGACCATGAAGCTGGAGCTAGTTGTTGCATTATTTAGGTGGCTAGTTACGGAGAGACTAGTCATTATGACTTAAAGTACACTACTGATCAGTTAAAGAATAAAATGGTCACAATATCGTGACTGGAATAATACACAAATAACCTGCTCTAGAGGGAGAATGATGTTTTTTGGGGGGCATTTCCATGCAACTTGGACCATGTTAATGGTTCGAGTCACACCGAAATGTTCTCTTAAGTTTCAGTCTTCTTAGTGCAGGTTTTTTTTTTTTTTTTTTTTTGTATGGCTCTGTTGTGTATAAGCTTCTCTTTAACAACTTAAGGGCCACTTGTTATCCATGTCAACGTGATACTAGTGAGCTATTTAACCCCAGAATTGCCTATAAGAAGTTATTTTATTGAGTTATTTCCTTATGTTCTTTCACTAACATTCTCCAGGAATCAGTCTTTAATGACCGATGTATCTTATGAAATGGATGAAATTTTCAGGGGTTCAGGATGTGCAGGTACGATAATCATTTGATTCTGTGCAATAACTGAAGAATGCATCTTTTGGCTGCCTTAATTTTTTTAGCGATGTATTTTCCTTAAAGTAATCTTTCCTTTGATTTTAAGATAAGTAAATTACAGTGTGGCGTTTTAATAAACAAATTGTTTTCCATGGCATAGTTGGAGAATGTTTAATCTCATCAAAAATAAACCACAATGTTTGACGTTATTGGGTTATCCTCGACTTATTCTACAATTTGTACTTTTTTTTGGTTTACTATTAACACTGCTGACCTTCCAACTGCTAAGTCACAGTCGCTCAACCTCAATGAAGTATCCCTTTGATCCCCGTCGGGAAGGTGAATTTGTAACCTACACACCATCGCCTTCACTCTTTCACGATGCTTTCGTATCGCGTGAAGATTACACTAGCCAGTGGAGATAGCTGTTGTGTAGCTTGACGAATTTCATTGGTATCAGTTTTTTTATGGCGGCATATGTCTGCAATTTGGGGCTGTTTTTCTTAGCTTTATCTTTGATTTTCTTAAACAGCACTTCATTTCTTAGTGGGCATTTGGCTCCAAGGGTATGACGAGTGCCCATGCAGTTGAGGCAGGTTGGAGTGGTATTGGTTTTGAAACACGCTTTGGAATCGTTACTTTCTTTTTTGCAGTTGGAACAAAATGTCTTGTTTTAATGGGACAGTCGGTCGTTGAGTGATGGTAAGAATAACAGTTTCAGCAGGGTGAGACATGAGCAAAAAGTTCTGGTTCTATGTGTCGTGGATGAATATGGTAGTAGGAGATGGCTAGGCCATCAAAAAGCGCTTTTCTAGCCATATCGATGATTGAAAAGGTGAGTTTCACCATTAAAGAAAAGTTAGGAATTTTGGCGATTTTGTCAATCCAGGCCCCAGTGTTTTATTCCTTGGTAGAGGTCTTCAGGTCAGCGTTTGATAGGGATGTGATGATCTTGTCCAACCGTTTGACAAAACAGAACGTTTGTCAGCAGGAAAGGTGAAGGAGATACGTTGAGTTATCTGTCACTCAGTGTCTTCATTGCGGTGTCGTCCATGAGATTTGATGCTTCACTGTCGTCAGTACAGACGGCAATAAAAGAGTCTTGGAGAGAGTGGATTGCTGTGAATTTGAACTGCAAGCGCATCCGTACAGCGGTAACAAGGGCTAGTTTGGTGGAGTCATTTATGACTCCACCAAACCAGCACCTATCCAGCACCTCCCTCTCTCCACTGCCGGACGCGGCTCCCTCCAAAGTGCTCTATTGCATGGTGTATGCGCACCTTGTGAATGCAGCCAACCCACATACATTCAACACCACCATCAATGAACTATTCCGACTTAACAATATGCCTACCTTCGTTTTCCCTGACTCCATACTTTCAGCTGACTTCCTCAGCATTCTTCCTAACGTCATTAGCTTCACTACTCCTGCCGACCTATTTCATACTGCCGAAGCAACTGTTCCTGCACTTTCCACAATCTCCGACACCACCGCTCGTGCTGTCTCGACCACCGCCACCACCGCCACCACCGCCACCACCGCCACCACCGCCACTACAGCCACCACCGCCAACACCGCCACCACAGCCTCCCAACCAGTATAAGTCTCCACAGCTCCTGTCGACTCTCAGTCACCTGCTAGCACCATGGTAGTAAAGAAATCAATATATACAATTAAAGAGAGAAATAAAAAAAGGAATAAGAAAAACAAAAAGGGATTATGAGGATAAGGACGCAAGGGATTCGAAGATTAACCCAAAAAGGTTCTTTCTGGTATACGGAAGCAACATTAGAGACAAGATAGGCCAACTTAAGAGTAGCTCAGGTCAGATCACTGACAGTGATAAGGACATGTGTGAAATTTTCAATTCTTACTTCCTCTCAGTTTTTACTCAGGAAGATACCAGCGAAATTCCAGAAATAATAAATTATGTAGAACAGGACGATGATATAAACTATGCACCATTGCAATAACTAGTGACATGGTCCTCAGACAAATAGAGAAATTAAAACCTAACAAATCCCAAGGCCTTGATGAATTGTTTGCAAAGGTTTTAAAGGAATGTAAAGAGGAACTTTGCAAACCTTTCGATAATCTTTTCAACGTATCACTACAAACTGGCATAGTGCCTGATAAGTGGAAAATGGCAAATGTAATACCTATTTACAAGGCAGGTGACAGGCCCTTAGCTTCGAACTATAGACCAATAAGCCTTACCTCCATAGTGGGAAATTTATGGGATCAATAACTGCAGAGGTAATTCGTAGCCATCTTGATAGGCATAAATTGTTAAATGAATCTCAGCACGGTTTTACTAAGGGGCGTTCCTGTCTTACGAATTTATTAACTTTTTTCGCTAAGGTGTTGGAGGAGGTAGATCATAGTAATGAATATGATATTGTGTATATGGACTTCAGTAAAGCTTTCGACAGAGTTCCACATCAGAGACTTTCGAGGAAACTTAAGGCACACGGAATAGGAGGAGAAATTTTTTCCTGGGAAGAGGCATGGTTGACAAATAGGAAACAGAGAGTTTGCATAAATGGAAAGAAATCAGAATGGAGGCACGTTACAAGGGGTGTTCCACAGGGGTCAGTGTCGGGCCCCTTGTTGTTCACAATTTGCATATACGACATAGATGACGGAATAAATAGTGACATAAGCAAATTTGCTGATGACACCAAAATAGGCCGTCCAATTCATTCTATTGAGGACATTAATGTACTCCAGGATGATTTGAATAGACTGATGCAGTGGTCGGAAAAGTGGCAGATGCAGTTTAATATAGACAAATGCAAAGTTCTAAATGTTGGACAGGACAATAACCATGCCACTTATAAACTGAATAGTGTAGATCTTAATTCTATTGATTGTGAAAAGGATTTAGGAGTTCTGGTTAACAGTAATCTAAAACCAAGACAACAATGCATTAGTGTTCGCAATAAAGCTAACAGAATCCTCGGCTTCATATCAAGAAGTATAAATAATAGAAGTCCTCAGGCTGTTCTTCAAATTTATATATCCTTGGTTAGGCCTCATTTAGATTATGCTACACAGTTCTGGTCACCATATTACAGAATGGATATAAATGCTCTGGAAAACATACAGAGGAGGATGACAAAGCTGATCCCATGTATCAGAAATCTTCCTTATGAATATAGACTGAGGGCCCTGAATCTGCACTCTCTAGAAAGGCGTAGAAATGGGGGGGATATGACTGAGGTGTATAAATGGAAAACAGGAATAAATAAAGGGGATGTAAATAGCGTGCTGAAAATATCCAACCAAGACAGGACTCGCAGCAATGGTTTCAAGTTGTAAAAATTAAAATTCAGGAAGGACATAGGAAAGCACTGGTTTGGTAATAGAGTTGTGGATGAGTGGAACAAACTCCCGAGTACCGTCATAGAAGCTAAGACCTTGTGTAGTTTTAAAAATAGGTTGGATAAATACATGAGTGGGTGTGGGTGGGTGTGAGTTGGTCCTGACTATCTTGTGCTACCAGGTCTGGTGCCGTGCTCCTTCCTTAAGTGGAAGTGACCTGACTAGATGGTCATTGTTCTAGGCCGAGGGGTGGCATGGACCTGCTTCGCATGGGTCAGTAGGCCTGTTACAGTGTTCCTTCTTTATGTTCTTATGTTAAGGAGATATTGACGACTCTAGCATTCCAACATGGGAAAACCTTACCATATACACTGCTCCATCAAACGCTGACATCATGATCTGCACAGAACTCTACAAAGGCCTCTGTGCAGGAACTGTCAGGATTGCCTGCGAACAACATCATCACTTCATACTCACCCAAGTTTTGGAATTCCTCAAGCCTCTACGATTCACCTTTGGAAACAAGACAAAACTTGACGACTTCTTTAGGAGCAGCACCATGAAATATGAGAATGGTTCTTCTACGAACTTGCCACCTTAATTACGTCAAATAACACCGCCAGTATGCTGCCCTCCGATGTTCTTACATGCCTGCCCTGTCCTGCGACCTAGCCTAGTGCTAGCTTGTCAAGACTGAAGACCTCCAACCTCCACAAGACCGTTGCAACTGAGCCTACTCTTCCTGATTCTCCGGTCTGCTCCATGAGCGCCTAGCTGCTTGGTTAAGTCCTGACACTTTCTCTACGACTGTGGACACTCCTCTCCTGCGCCATTCTTTGCCTGTTCCCTCTTCCCAGCTCACCCTACATGGGGTCTTACCTAAACTTTCTTGTCTTGACTTAATTCAACCTTAAACTTAATGTGCTGGTGCATTTTAGGATATTTGTTTCTCTGTGATTACAGGAGAATGCTCCTTCAGTCTCGTTTAAAAGCTAGTGTTTCTTAATAGAATGCTTGAATTAATTTTGAGATATGTGTGTGACAATTTATCTTTTTCCTGATTAAATTGGGATATTACTTTATATGTGATAATATGCGACGGCCTCTTCTGATTGTCATCAAATCTTCAATGCTAATATTTTGAATGCATTATAATATTATGCCGTACTCTGTCATATTTCCGTAGCGTGCGTTGAAGTACTGCTTGGATGGGATTATAGATGCATTGCAGGTTGTGCAGCGGCCGAAATGCATCAGTTTTATTATTATTATTATTATTAGTATTAGTATTAGTATTAGTATTATGATTTTTATCTTATTAAATTTCACGGGGAAGCCCTATATCTGTCGGGGTTTTACAACGTGTGGGAAAAAGGAATTTATCAAGTTTAATCTGAGGAAAAGAATGGCTAGCTAAAAATCTAATGATTAAGAACCCTTCTTCCTGTCCCATCCTTTAAAGTTTTACAAATATAAGCAAATTTGTTATGCAATGATTACTCACCCACCACCTGACACTGTTGAAGCAGCTACAAAAATAATCACTGTGCTCCTGACTGTCCCAAGAAGGACTATATTTTCAATTCTAAATAAGGTGGAGTGGTATGTACATGCACAGCCTGCAAGAGTGAACCGCCACCATCCAGCCTGAAATGTCAAGAACACTGCTGACCAGCATCCAAGTGTCTGCTCACCAAGTATCTGATCATCAAGATAACTAGATATATTTCGGCCACTGCGCAAGCAGGGTTAGTTGTAGCAGCCTTGAAGAAGGTCTTGTAGATGTCCTCTGAACCAAGATTCCATGATGTTGCAGTGTTTGACAAGTTGTGCAAGAAAGGCATAAAATACCGACAATATGAAAGTTAGACACATGTGCAACATCTGGTTATCTTTATTGTAGACGTTTCGCCATCCAGTGGATTTATCAATACAGATTCTAGGACAACTTGTCAGACACTGCAACATCATGGAATCCTTGTTCAGAGGACATCTACAAGACCTTCTTCACGGCTGCTACAACTAACCCATCCCTTTGGGAAGGATCTACTTCCACTGGGGAATCCCGCCTACCAGTGACTATGCCCTCGTCTGCTGCCCGTCCTTATCCACTGACTCCTATATAACCGCCAGTCTCCTTGCCTTTGCTCCAGATTCTCCACCACCACGATGCTCTCAACACCAACTCCAAGGCTGAGGGACTGATTACCTCATCTTTTGTATATATTTCTACTGTCTTCTAATTATATCCTAGAATCTGTATTGATAAAGCCACTGGATGGCGAAACGTCTAAGGGGAATGTCCTATGAAGAAAGGTTAAGGGAAATCGGTCTGACGACACTGGAGGACACGATGGTCAGGGGAGACATGATAACGACATACAAAATACTGCGTGGAATAGACAAGGTGGACAGAGACAGGATGTTCCAGAGATGGGACACAGAAACAAGAGGACACAATTGGAAGCTGAGACTCAGATGAGTCAAAGGGATGTTAGGAAGTATTTCTTCAGCCACAGAGTTGTAAGGAAGTGGAATAGTCTGGCAAGCGATGTTGTGGAGGCAGGAACCATATATAGTTTTGAGACGAGGTATGATAAAGCTCATGGAGCAGGGAGAGAGAGGACCCAGTAGCGGTCAGTGAAGAGGCGAGGCCAGGATCTGAGTCTCGACCCCTGCAACCACAATTAGGTGAGCACACACTGCCTGATATACAACAAAATTTGAAAGTGCCAAATCGTTAGAGGCCTAGTAGGCACCTGTTGCCACAGAGTTACAAATGTACAAATTACAAAGTGAGTGACGAAAGTTAGAAGGAAAAAGTAATAGAGGTTGGTTAATGAGCAAACTGTGAGGTAGCATACAGCGAGTGTGAAAAAGTTAACGAGAAAAGGAAGAACAAAAAATATATATAACCATAGACGGTATGAGGCAGTAGGCCTCCAGGAAGTGGTGCTGCCTTAGCAGGTTGTGTGTCATTAGAAATAAAAAGTGTAACTTACCAAAAGTAGCAATATACAAGTGATAAGTATGGTAAATACAGTTTCAAATGGGTAATGAGAATAGAATAATTGAAGAGAAGGACAGAGGTGGAATAGGGGAAGGAGCAGGAGAGTCATCATACAGCAAGCATCGAGAGGGACGGCACTTGAGGAGTAATTTTACAAATCACCTATAAATATGGTAAAAGGGGAAGTCGAGTGGTAGAGCCGGCCCTGCAATCACTGGTAGCTGGCTGTTACAAACCCTGCTCCGGAGTGATTATCATATATACAGCACATAGCATTTAGTAGGAAGATAAAATTCGCAGGAACAAGAAATAGATGACCTTGGTAGGAGGAGTGTGCATACAGGAGTAAAT
This sequence comes from Cherax quadricarinatus, assembly GCF_038502225.1. Taxonomy (NCBI): domain Eukaryota; kingdom Metazoa; phylum Arthropoda; class Malacostraca; order Decapoda; family Parastacidae; genus Cherax; species Cherax quadricarinatus. The sequence continues at coordinate 32,294,681 of NC_091331.1, forward strand.
GCAGGCCAATAGGACTACAGACTGAGACCAAATTTAAGAGATAAGATATAAGCACACAAAGACAGTGCAATCGGCAAACCAAGTTATTGGGGGCACAGGTACTACAAATGTAGTACATACATGGGCATACGAAGGACTTGTGAACACACACACACACACACACACACCAGTTTGGAACCCACACCTAGCCAAGCATGTAAAGAAACTAGAGAAAGTGCAAAGGTTTGCAACAAGACTAGTCCCAGAGTTAAGAGGTATGTCCTATGAGAAGAGGTTAAGGGAAATCAACCTGACGACACTGGAGGACAGGAGAGATAGGGGGGACATGATAACGACTTACAAAATACTGAGAGGAATTGACAAGGTGGACAAAGACAGGTTGTTCAAGAGACTGGACACAGCAACACGGGGACACAGTTGGAAGCTGAAGACACAGATGAATCAAAGGGATGTTAGGAAGTATTTCTTCAGCCACAGTAGTCAGGAAGTGGAATAGTTTGGGAAGCGATGTAGTGGAGGCAGGATCCATACATAGCTTTAAGCAGAGGTACGATAAAGCTCATGGTTCAGGGAGAGTGACCTAGTAGCGACCAGTGAAGAAGCGGGGCCAGGAGCTTGGACTCGACCCCTGCAACCTCAACTAGGTGAGTACAACTAGGTGAGTACACACACACATACACACACACACACACACACACACACACACACACACACACACACACATACGTAGAAACTGACTGGAAGTATTATTTGTATACTGGTATTAGTATTATTGGCATTACTATTGTTAGGGTTAGTACTATTAGTATTACTATTAGTATATTGTTAGTATATAGATATACGTGGGTGTACAAAGGACTATAAACATACACTCTCTCTCTATATCTATCTCTCTTTCTTCCCTCTACCTGTCCCTTCTCTCTCACTGTTTCCCCTCTCCCTTGTCTCTCCCTTCTCCTTTTTCCCTCCTCCTCTCCCCCTCTCCCCCTCTCTATTCCTTCCTCTCTTCCACCCCATTTTTTCTCAAAAAAAAAAAAAATCTAGCTCAGAGGGGGACTCGAAGACCCCAGGGATCAGAGGGGAATGGTTCTGATGAGGAAGAATGGGTGGAAGAGCAATGCAAAAGGATAGAACAAGAATGGAAGAGAAAACCAGGAGAGCTTTCTGCAGAAATGGAGTCAAAGCTTCCTGTGACACTGGAAAAGAGGTTGGAGGAGGAGAAGAAGAATCAGAAGTCCCAAGTTGAAGCTGCAGTAGCCAGGATAAGGGTCCTAGAATATGAGGTAAATAGGTTGAAGCGAGCCACAGGGGTATTGACCAGAGGAGGCACAACAACTGAAGATGGTATACCCCTACTGAACGAGGGGCCCAACGGGAAGGAAGGAGACATATCTTACAACAAGGCCCTATCAGCCCACTAAGCAGGGCCGAGGAATGAAGGGGGAGAACAGATGACTGCAGGTGGTGAGCGAGAGAGGTCAAATGCAGAGGCACGAATATGCCACCAAGAGCTAGAGGTAAAAATAAGAGAGAAAATGGCAATGCAAAGTCAGGAATCAGAGACACAGAGGGAGAGGCAATGGGAGGAGAAGAGGACGAAGTCAGTGTTTATTCATTGGCTTCAGGAGAGTGAGGGAAGGCCACACACTGAAAGATGACAGGCAGAAAGACAGAAGACTGAGACCATCATCAAAGAAATAGGTGAAGAGGAAATGTCTAAGATTGAAAATTTTCAGAGAATAGGGGGCTACTTGAAGGGAAGAAAATGACCGATAAAGCTGATTTTCAGGACAGAAACAATGCAAAACAGGATCCTCCAAGAGAAACCACAGTTGAAGGAATTGGCAGCATAGAAGAGGGTGTTCCTAGGCCGAGACAGAACAAAAACAGAACGACAGCAGATGAGGGAGAAGACACAAAAGCAAAAGGAGCTAGGAGGAGAGACAAGGACAGAATCAGCAGAGGATAACAAGAGCAGGGCAGAGCAACAAGTGCAAGCACACACAGACCCATCCCCAGAACTCCACAACCAATCATGCTATCCCAACACAGACCAAAATCCACACTCACAGCCCCCACCCAACGCTATGCTGTAGAATCCCACAGAACACTGCCAGATCCCCCACCAACGCTGATGGAATAACAAATAAGTGGGAGGAGTGGCACGAAAGAGTCAAAGAGGCATCACCGGACATCATAGTCCTCACAGAAACCAAGCTCGCATCGATGATAACAGATACCATCTTTCCAATGGGATATCAGATCCTGAGGAAAAACAGAGGGAAAAGAGGGGTGTAGGAGTGGTACTGCTGATCAAAAACCGATGGGATTTTGATGAGCCAGAGAGAGGAGACAGAGAAGAACCAAGAGATTACATAGTACCAATGCTTCAGTCTGGAGGTCCCAAGGTGGAAATTGCAGTGATGTATAACCCACAACAGGAGGCCAAGGCAAGCATATGATGAGAGTAATAAAGCAATGGTTGACACACTGGCTGAGGTGGCCAGAAGGGCTCATGCGAGCAGGCAAAGCTACTGATCATGGGTGACTTCAAACACAAGAAAATCGATTAGGAGAACTTGGAGCCACATGGGGGCCAAGAAACGTCGAGGGATAAGATAATGGAGGTGGTACTGGAAAACCTCATGTAGCAATACGTAAGGGACACCACCAGAGAGAGAGAGGAGAAGATGAACCAGCGAGACTGGACCTAGTATTCAGCTTGAGTAGTGCAGTTATTGAGGACATCACATATAAAAGACCCCTGGGGGCCAGTGATCATGTGGTTTTAAGCTTCGAGTACATAGTACAGTTACAAGTGGAGGGGGAAACAGGTAGGACAAATGAAGCAAGACTACAAGAAAGGGGACTATGCAAGAATGATGAACTTCCTGAACGAGGTTCAGTGGGACAGAGAACTTACAGGGAAATCAGTGGACGAGATGATGGATTATGTGACAACAATATGCAAGGAAGCTGAGAAGAGGTTTGTACCCAAGGGTAACAGGAATAATGAAAAAAATCAAGATAAGCACGTGGTTCACCCATAGGTGCAGGGAGGCCAAAACCAAGTGTGCTAGGAATGGAAGAAGTATATAAGGCAAAGGACCCAGGAGAATAAGGAGACCAGTCGTAGAGCCAGAAATGAATATGCACAGGTAAGACGGGAGGCCCAAAGGCAATATGAGAATGACACAGCAGTGAAAGCCAAGTCTGACCCAAAGCTGTTGTACAGCCACATCAGGAGGAAAGCAACAGTCAAGGACCAGGCAATCAGGCTATGGAACGAAGGAAGGGAGGTCACAAAAAATGACCATGAAGTATGTGAGGAGCTCAACATGAAATCCAAAGAAGTGTTCACAGAGGAGACAGAAGGGCCTCCAGAAAGGCAGAGAAGTATGGTACACCATCAAGTGTTGGGCATAATACATACAACCGAGGAAGAAGTGAAAAGGATGCTAAGCGAGCTAGATACTTCAAAGACGATGGGGCCGGACGGTTTCAGAGACGGGAAATCCTGTGTCACAAACCTACTGAAGTTCTATGACAGGGTGATGGCAGTAAGATATGAGAGAGAGGGGGTGGTGGGTAAATTGCATTTTCTAGGACTGTAAGAAGGCGTTTGACACAGTTCCACACAAGAGATTAGTGCGGAAGCTGGAAGACCAGACAGGGATAACAGGGGAGGCACTACAATGAATCAGGGAATATCTGTCAGGAAGACAACAGCGAGTAATGGTACGTGGCGAGGTGTCAGAGTGGGCGTCTCTAACGAGCTGGGTGCCACAGGGAAAAGTCCGAGGACCGGTGCTGTTTCTGGTATTTGTGAACGACATGACAGTAGGAATAGACTCTGAAGTGTCCCTGTTTGCAGATGATGTGAAGTTGATGAGAAGAATTCAATCGGACGAGGACCAGACAGAACTACAAAGAGATCTAGACAGACTGCAGGCCTGGTCCAGCAATTAGCTTCTGGAGTTCAACCCCACCAAGTGCAAAGTCATGAAGATTGGGAAAGGACAAAGAAGACCGCAGACGGAGTACAGTCTAGGGGGGGGCAGAGCCTACAAACCTCACTCAAGGAAAAGGATCTTGGTATGTGAATAACACTGGACGCATCTCCTGAGGCGCACATCAAACAAATAACTGTTGCAGCATTCGGGTGCCTGGCCAACCTCAGAACAGCATCCCGACATCTAAATAAGAAGTCATTCAGGACTTCGTACACTGTGTACGTTAGGCCCATATTGGAATATACAGCGCCAGTTTGGAACCCTCACCTAGCCAAGCATGTAAGGAAACTAGAGAAAGTACAAAGGTTTGCAACAAGTCTAGTCCGATCAGGAGAGGTTAAGGAAAATCGACCTGACGACACTGGAAGACAGGAGAGATACGAGGGATATGACAACGACATATAAAATACTGAGAGGTATAAACAAGGTGGACAGAGACAGGATGTTCAAGAGATGGGACACAGCAACAAGGAGTCACAGTTGGAAGTTGAAGACTCAGATGGACCACAGGGATGTTAGGCTACCTGGATGGCATTCCGGGGATCAACGCCCTCCCGGCCCCGTCTATGACCAGACCGCTTGGTGGATCAAGACCTGATCAACGAGGTTGTTACTGCTGGCTGCACGCAATCCAACGTACGAACCACAGCCTGGCTGATCTGGCACCGTCTTTAGGTATCTGTCCAGCTCCCTCTTGAAGACAACCAGGGGTCTTCCGTAATGCCCCTTATTGCTGGTGGGAGGCTGTTGAACAGTCTTGGGCCCCGGATGCTTATTGCGTTTTCTCGTAGTGTACCAGTGACACCCCTACTTGCATCACCTGCCAAGTCTCTTGTTTTCGTATGGAGTGATTGCTATATGCATATTAGGGACCAGTCCCTCCAGAATCTTCCAGGTGTAGATTATGATATATCTCTCTCGCTTGCGCTCTAGTGAGTACAAGTCAGGTACTTCCAGGAGCTCCCAGTAGTTAAGGTGTTTGATAGAACTTATACGTGCAGTAAAGGTTCTCTGTACATTCTGTAGTTCTGCAATTTCACCTGCCTTGAATGGGGGTGTTAATGTACAGCAGTATTCCAGCGATTGGTGTGCAATTTATGTGCTATTACACCATGGTCACACTTGTCTAAGGCTTTTGCAAAGTCTGTGTATACTACATCTGCATTCTGTTTGTTTTCTAGTGCATCTAGAATCATATCATAGTGGTCTAGCAGTTGCGAGAGGCAGGAGCGACCTGCTCTGAAACCATATTGCCCTGGGTTGTGCAATTTTTGGGAGTCCAGGTGGTTTGCTATCCTGCTTCTTAAAACTCTTTCAAAAATTTTTATGATGTGGGACGTTAAAGCTATTGGTCTATAGTTCTTAGCTACTGCTTTGCTGCCACCTTTATGGAGTGGGGCTATATCTGTTGTTTTTAGTGACTGTGGAATCTTGCCTGTGTCTAAGTTCCTTCTCCATAGCATACTTAGAGCCCATGAGAGGGGTTTCTTGCAGTTTTTAATGAACACCGAGTTCCACGAGTCTGGGCCTGGGGCTGAGTGCATGGGCATGCTGTTGATGGCTTTCTCAAAGTCTAGTGGAGATAGGGTTATGTCATAAATCTGGCCTACATTGGCAGGGTTTTGAGACTCATTCATGAAAAAATTGTTTGGATTGTCTTTAAACTGGTTAGTTGCTCGCTGAACACTAAGTCATATTGCGATTTCAGTATCTCGCTCATTTCTTTGTCGGCGTCTGTGTAGGATCCGTCTTGTCTGAGCAAGGGCCCTATACTAGAAGTGGTTTTTGACTTGTTTTTGGCATATGAAAAGAAATATTTCGAATTTCTCTCAATTTCATTAATTGCTTATAGCTCCACACGTCTCTCCTGGATTCTGTATGAGTCCTTTAACATCAGCTCAATATTTTCCACTTCCCTGGTTAGCACTTCCTTCCGTGTATCAGATAATCTGGCATACTTGAGGAACTCAATGATTCTTCGTCTTCTCCTGTAGAGGGAGCGTCTCTCTCTCTCCAGTTTACTTCTTCTTTTCTTTTGTCTTATAGGAATATACCTTGAACATACTTCAGCTACCAGGAGGGTGATCTTTTCGAGGCATTGGTTAGGGTCCATGTAATTTAAGATATCCTCCCAGAATGTTTCATTTAGGGCATAGTTTACCTGATCCCAGATGATGTTCTTGTTGTTGAAGTTGAATTTGGTAAAGGTACCCTCATAACTGTACGCATCTTGCCGATCAGGACTCCTGTGCATGCTAGTCTGGACTTCGATTAGATTGTGATCAGAATTTGTTGTTTTTGATATTGCTATATTCCTTACCAGGTCCTCATTATTTGTGAAAATAAGGTCCGGTGTATTCTCCAGTCTTGTTGGCTCCACTATTTGCTGACTTAGGGTGTGTTTGTTGCAGAAATTCAGCAGCTCCTGTGTGTGTGAATTTTCATCTGAGCTGCCTCCAGGGATTATTTCTGCTACGACATTATTTGCTATATTCTACCATTTTGTGTATCTTAGACTGAAGTCACCAAGCAGCAAGATGTTTGGGGATGGGGCTGGAAAATTATCCAGTCAATTTTTGACAGTTGTTCTTTGAACTGTTGGGTAGTTGCATCCGGTGGCTTATATACAAGTACAATGACTAAGTTTTGGTTCTCGATTTTTATTGTCAGAACTTCAACTACATCTTTTATGGTGTTCAGTATCTCTGTGTAAATGAGAGACTCTTTGACATACAGGCCAACCCCCCCTTGTTTCCTGTTCTCTCTGTTGCATCTGAAAAGGTTGTATACAGATATCCATATTTCACTGTCAAAGTAATCTTTTGCGTGGGTCTCTGTTAAGGCTGCAAACAATGCATTTAACTCCCCTAGAAGTCCACTAATGAAAGGTATTTTGTTGTTGGTGGACGGTTTAAGGCCCTGTATATTAGCAAATATAAATGAGGTTGTGTTGCATATTTGTTGGGGGGATTTTGTTGTTGGCATCAGTAGCTGTGAGTCCGGAGGCGCCACTGAGAGTCCGGAGGCGCCACTGGCTGTGCCTCCAGTCCATCAAGGCCCCAAGGTGGTAGACTATTTTGGTTATTTCTTTCCATTATCTTTCTTCGTTTCCCAACACTAAAAAATCACTTGGGGTGTTGTCATAGCTACCATAGCTACTATTTCTTCAGTCACAGAGTTGTCAGGAAGTGGAATAGCCTGGGTAGTGATGTAGTGGAGGCAGTATCCATACATAGCTTTAAGAAGAGTTATGATAAAGCTCACGGACCGGGAAGAGTGACCGGGTAGCGGCCAGTTGCAAGAGGGTGTTCCTAGACAGAGACAGAACACAATCAGAACGACAGCAGCTGAGAGGACAAAAAAGCGAAAGGAGCTAGGAAAAGAGACAAGGATGGAACCAGCATAGGTCAGTCAGAGCAGAACAGAACAGCAAGGGCAAGCACACACACAACTATTCTCAGAACCATACAACCTATCACACCATCCCAACACACACTACAATCCATACCCACAGCCTCCACCCAACACCGAGCTATAGAATCCCACAGTGTTGGAAAGGAAGCTGAAGGTATGGTACATAAACACTGATGGAATAACAAATAAGCGGGAGGAGTGGCATGAGAGTCAGAGAGGCATCACCGAACATCATAGCTCTCACAGAAACCAAGCTTACAGGTATGATAACAGATGCCATCTTTCCAACGGGATACCAAATCCTGAGGAAAGACAGAGGGAACAGGGGGGGGTGGAGGAGTGGCATTGCTGATCAAAAATCGCTGGAATTTTGATGAGCTGGTGAGAGGAGACAGCGGAGAAGAAAGTGATTACATAGCGGGAACGCTTCACTCTGGAGGTCCCAAGGTGGTAATAGCAGTGATGTATAACCCACCACAGAACAGCAGGAGGCCAAGGCAAGAGTACGACGAGAGCAACAGAGCGATGGTTGACACACTGGCTAGAGTGGCCAGAAGAGCTCATGCATGCAGGGCAAAGCTCCTGATCATGGGTGATCAAGGAGATCGATTGGGAGAACTTGGACCCGCATGGGGGCCAAGATACATGGAGGACTAAGATGATGGAGGTTGTACTGGAAAACTTCATGTACCAACACGTAAGGGACATTACAAGAGAGAGAGGAGAGGATGAACCAGCAAGGCTGGACTTAGTATTCACCTTGAGTAGTGCGGATATCGAGGACATCACATATGAAAGACCCCTTAGGGCCAGTGACCATGTGGTTTTAAGCTTCGAATACACAGTAGAGCTACAAGTGGAGGGAGAAGCAGGAAGGCCAGGACGAATGAAGCCAAACTACAAGAAAGGGGACTACACAGGAATGAGGAACTTCCTGAACGGGGTTCAGTGGGACAGAGAACTGGCAGGGAAGCCAGTTAATGAGATGATGGAATATGTAGCAACAAAATACAAGGAGGCTGAGGAGAGGTTTGTACCCAAGGGTAACAGGAATAATGAAAAAGCCAGGATGAGCCAATGGATTACCCAAAGGTGCAGGGAGGCAAAAACCAAGTGTGCTAGGGAATGGAAGAAATATAGAAGGCAAAGGACCCAGGAGAATAAGGAGAGCAGTCGTAGAGCCAGAAACCAATATGCACAGATAAGAAGGGAGGCCCAAAGACAATATGAAAATAACATAGCAGCGAAAGCCAAATCTGACCCGAAACTGTTGTACAGCCACATCAGGAGGAAAACAACAGTCAAGGACCAGGTAATCAGGCTAAGGAAGGAATGAGGAGAGACAACAAGAAATGACAGTGAAGTATGTGAGGAACTCAACAAGAGATTCAAAGAAGTGTTCACAGAGGAGACAGAAGGGGCTCCAGAAAGTCGGAGAGGTGGGGCACACCACCATGTGCTGGACACAGTGCACACAACCGAGGAAGAAGTGAAGAGGCTTCTGAGTGAGCTAGATACCTCAAAGGCAATGGGGCCAGATAACATCTCCCCATGGGTATTGAGAGAGGGAGCAGAGGCGCTATGTGTACCCCTAACAACAATATTTAATACATCTATCGAAACAGGGAGATTGCCTGAGGCATGGAAGACAGCAAATGTAGTCCCAATCTTTAAAAAAGGAGACAGACATGAAGCATTAAACTACAGATCAGTATCACTGACATGTATAGTATGCAATATCATGGAGAAGATTATCAGGAGAAGAGTGGTGGAACACCTAGAAAGGAATGATCTCATCAACAGCAGCCAACATAGTTTCAGGGACGGGAAATCCTGTGTCACAAACCTACTGGAGTTCTATGACATGGTGACAGCAGTATGACAAGAGAGAGAGGGGTGGGTGGATTGCATATTCTTGGACTGCAAGAAGGCGTTTGACACAGTTCCACACAAGAGATTGGTGCAAAAACTGGAGTACCAAGCAGGGATAACAGGGAAGGCACTGCAATCGATCAGGGAATACTTGTCAGGAAGACAGCAGCGAGTCATGGTACGTGGCGAGGTGTCAGAGTGGTCACCTGTGACCAGCGGGGTCCCACAGGGGTCAATCCTAGGATCAGTGCTGTTTCTGGTAATTGTGAACGACATGACGGAAGGAATAGACTCTGAGGTGTCCCTGTTTGCAGATGACGTGAAGTTGATGAGAAGAATTCACTCGAACGAAGACCAGGCAGAACTACAAAGGGATCTGGACAGGTTGCAGACCTGGTCCAGCAATTGGCTCCTGGAGTTCAATCCCACCAAGTGCAAAGTCATGAAGATTGGGGAAGGGCAAAGAAGACCGCAGACGGAGTACAGTCTAGGGGGCCAGAGACTACAAACCTCACTCAAGGAAAAAGATCTTGGGGTGAGTATAACACCAGGCACATATCCTGAAGCGCACATCAACCAAATAACTGCTGCAGCATATGGGCGCCTAGCAAACCTCAGAACAGCATTCCGACATCTTAATAAGGAATCGTTCAGGACCCTGTACACCGTGTACGTTAGGCCCATATTGGAGTAGGCGGCACCAGTTTGGAACCCACACCTAGCCAAGCACGTAAAGAAACTAGAGAAAGTGCAAAGGTTTGCAACAAGACTAGTCCCAGAGCTAAGAGGTATGTCCAACGAGGAGAGGTTAAGGGAAATCAACCTGACGACACTGGAGGACAGGAGAGATAGGGGGGACATGATAACGACATACAAAATACTGAGAGGAATTGACAAGGTGGACAAAGACAGGATGTTCCAGAGATTGGAGACAGTAACAAGGGGACACAGTTGGAAGTTGAAGACACAGATGAATCACAGGGATGTTAGGAAGTATTTTTTCAGCCACAGAGTAGTCAGTAAGTGGAATAGTTTGGGAAGCGATGTAGTGGAGGCAGGATCCATACATAGCTTTAAGCAGAGGTATGATAAAGCTCACGGCTCAGGGAGAGTGACCTAGTAGCGATCAGTGAAGAGGCGGGGCCAGGAGCTCGGACTCGACCCCCGCAACCTCAACTAGGTGAGTACAACTAGGTGAGTACACACACACACACATACCTGTTTGTGATGGTGGATAGCTTGGCACGGTATTGTGAGCTAGTACCCATTCCTGGCAAATCTTCTGAGATAGTTGCTAATCCTTTCCTAGAATATGTTGTTCTCCGGCAAACTTGCCCACGTGTCCTCCTGTCCGACAATGGGTCGAAATTCATTAATGCCACAATGCAGGATCTTTGCATCAGATTTGGCATTCATCAAGCACCAGTATTTCCACGCCGTCCCGCGAGCAACGGCTTTGCTGAACATACAAATCGCAAGATCCTAGAGGTGCTCTGAGTGACCTTCAATCTAAGTTGTACCATGTGGGATGAGGTCTCCAAATGTGCAGTGTTTTCTGAACCCTTCGCACAACAGCTCGAGTGGACAGACACTTAGCTTCGCATTGTACGGCCCTGACAAACGTTTGCCTTACTAAATTCTGTTTGATCTACCTCAGCCTGTATATAACAATGACGATGTCAGCGTCAACAAGGTGCTGACTCTGCAGCTTGTCTTTCATAGTACGATAAAATCTCAAGAAAACAATTGAAAATTTACGTCTAATATTAACGCTATTGCTAATGAGAGTACGGTTGTACCAGGTTGTAAAGTAATATTGCAGATCCTACGCAAACCCACTGGTATGCATTAGCTAGTTCCCAAAGTTGTTGTCCTTACCGTGTCCTCAGACAGCTCCACGGTAACAAATTCGAGGTGAGGGAGATTGCTGCTGGAACGATTAAAAAAGCTCACCTTGACCACATGAAGTACATTGATAATGTACAAGCTGCAGGAACATGTGTTGCAACAGTGCAACTAGACTGACACTAGCGACAACCCATATACTACTTCCTCTGCTAATGTGACTAATTACTGTCCTCCTGGTCAGTCACATACCTATTGTCTGAGACCTAGGAGAGCAGTAGTACATTTCTGTGACACTGACACACATGTCGACCTGTCCGACTTCTACGCTGACTACACTGTCTTCTTGTTGAAAAGGGCTTGAACGCTCATAGGCTTTATAGTTAGTTAAAAGTTAAAATAATGTAGTTAGGACGGGTTACATCATGTATATGTTTAAACAGTATCTTGTAATCCATCATATTGATATAATATTTTCCTTGAAAGTAAAGTTACTGCAAGTTTATCGCACGCGCCGTGTATTAGGCGGCCTGTGTCGTAGGCTAGGGCAGTGCCCCCCTTTCTTGTGATGTCACACTCTAGGAAACAGTACCGCCAGTCATTGGTTTACAAATGTGTGGATTGTTCAATGTCCCTTGACGTGCAGACAATGCCTGACGCCCTGTGCAGCCCTATGAACAACCTATACACAAGAGATTTATACTACAGTACTGTCCTGACGGTTCAAGGCCTTATGCATCACTGTGCTGGATGAAGAATAGCTCGCCATTTTCTCTTCCAAGTTGTAGGAGATCTTTTGAGGCCCGCTAATTTAATCATGTGTCTATAAGAGTAAGCCAGAATCCAAGTTCCATGGGGTGATTTTTTTTCTTTATTGCAAATCATTTACTGTTGGGTCAGGATGACCAGAGGTGTGTGGCCGAGCAAAATTTAGACAGCACGTCTTTCCATCTGCTTCACATACCTTCCACTAGAGAAAGTTACTGGCCTAAGGCTTAGATGGTAGATGGCAGGCCCTATGTCTACCCTCACGGCGAGTCCCCTCTCTCACTTCATGCCAACCTGACTTACCGCCAGGACCACTATCCCTTGTACTGGCTCCTGGCTACTCTCTAGCTACATCCTGGATGTGAACTCCTTATTAAAATAAAACCCGTACTAGTCAACGGCGTTTTGTGAACCCTCCAAGTTACCCTTCTACCTTTCAAAGCTTCCATTTTGCAAGGAGAGACATTACAGTACCCTGAGGTCAGTGGTCACCTGCGGTCATACCTGCCTACGCTCTTGGGAGTTAGCGTGGGCTGTTACCAAGCACCATGGCTTGTTGAAGTGTTTTAGAATCTCAGGTTCAGGTGTTGAAGAAAGAGATTCTACTTCTTCAGGAGGAAAATAGGAGGCTGAAGCTTCACATAGATGAGTTTGGGAGCAAGTGTGAGAAGGATTTAGCTGGTAAGGAGGAAATGGTCACCAGCAGTGATAGTGGCAGCCGCTTTAAGTGGCAAGTGGTTCAAAGTTCAGGAAGAAGAAAGATGAGGAGAGTTGGTGGAGAAGATGTGAAGGTAGGAAATCGATTCTCTGTTCTCCAAGACGAGCGTACTTCAGTGGTTAATGAGGTTGAAGGTACCACTGATTCCCCTGCTAATCAAGGTAATAATATTTTAATAGTAGGCGATTCTCAGGTAAGATATATGGACCGTGCATTTTGTAGCAGAGACAGAAAGGTCAGACAGAGAGTGTGCCTTCCTGGAGCTGGTGCTGGTGACATAGTCAGCAGGTTGGATAACATTATGGCAGGTAATGAGAATAAGCCCATTATCTGTCTTAGTGCTGGGGGTAATGACATTGGGAAGGGCAGGGGAGAGGAGCTCCTGGATAAGTACAGGTCAGCCATAGAAGTAGTTAGGTCTAAGGGAGGGATCCCAGTCATATGCAGCATCTTGCCTAGAAAGGGAGTGGGCAATGAATGGATATCTAGGGAAATTGGTAAAAATTGCTTGGTAGACAGGCACTGCAAGGAACTTGCAATCCCATTCATTGATAACTGGGACCTATTCTTTGGCAAACGTGATATGTATGGAAGGGATGGGGTTCATCTCTCTGGGGATGGAGTGGTTGCATTAGCCAATTCAATTGAGAGAGTAATTAATGACTTGTCTAGGAATTTTAACTGATAGATTATAGAGGCATGGGTGTTTGTGGGAAACAATCAGGCTGCAGCATTAGGGTTAAAAACAGCAGTTATTACCGGGATACCTCAGGGATATGTTTAAAAGACAATACTCAAAATAAAGTTGCTAGTAATGGCAAATCAATTGATCAACAAACAAAGAAAGGTAGTAGAGGGCAACGAGTGACTAGCTCCCTTAAGGTTTACTATGCAAGTAGTAGGAGTCTAAGAAATAAGATAGATGAGCTAAAATTACTTGCAAGTGCAGGTAATACAGATATCATTGGAATAACAGAGACCTGGTTCAACCTGAAAGATAGAGAAATGCCTTCTGAATGCAACATACAGGGTTATAAACTATTCCACACTGATAGGGTCAACAGGATGGGTGGTGGAGTGGCGATGTACGTCAAAGAAAATTTAAATTGCTGTCTTAGACATGATATAAGATTAGAAACATCGAACACTGAATCTGTTTGGCTACAGTTTCTCGAGGGACATGACAAATTAATTTTGGGTGTGATTTATAGGCCCCCAAACCTTGATAGGGAGTGCAGTAAGCTGTTATGAGATGAAATTCATAAGGCATCTAGATATGAAAATGTTGTGATAATGGGAGATTTTAACTTTAGACAAATTGATTGGAACAATATGACAGGAAATCTTGGGTCTAGTGACTTTCTTGATACGGTTCAGGATTGCTTTTTAGAGGAAACAATCTGCTTGAGTTGGTTCTTGCCAACAATGATTCACTAATTAATAATCTTGAGGTTAATGATGAGCTTGGGGAAAGTGATCACAAATCACTTAGTTTCAATATATCATGGAATTACCCAGATAACTGCAATCAAATCTCTGTCCCAGATTTTCACTTGGCCGACTTCATGGGACTGAAAAATTACCTAGGTGGGCTAAATTGGAATGTCCTGACTATGGGTCAGGTAGGTGATCTTGGTTGCCAATATGACGTTTTTCAGAGCATAGTTCTAGCTGCCCAGACAACTTTTGTTTCGAGTAGGGAAATTAGATCTAACAAAAATGATCCCAAAATGGATGAACAATAGATTAAAACATCTCATTGGTCAAAAGAGAGGCATATATAGGCGTATCAAAAGAGGGGGTGAGCAGTTAAGAAATCAATATATTCAATTAAAAAGAGAAATAAAGAAAGAAATAAGAAAAGCAAAAAGGGATTATGAGGCTAAGGTCGCAAGAGATTCAAAGACTAACCCAAAAGGGTTCTTTCAGGCATACAGAAGTGAGATTAGGGACAAGTTTGGCCCACTTAAGAGTAACTCTGGTCAGATCACTGACAGTGATAAGGATATGTGTGAAATTCTCAATACCTACTTCCTCTCAGTTTCCATCCAGGAAAATACTAGCGATATTCCTGAAATAATAGATTATGTAGAACAGGATAATAAATTATGAACGATTGCGGTAACTAGTGACATGGTCCTCAGACAAATAGAGAAACTAAAACCTAACAGATCCCCAGGTCCTGACGAACTGTTTGCAAGGGTGTTAAAGGAATGTAAAGAGGAACTTAGCATTCCTTTGGCTAATCTTTTTAACATATCACTACAAACTGGCATAGTGCCTGATACTTGAAAAATTGCAAATGTAATACCTATTTACAAGGCAGGTGACAAGTCCTTGGCTCCGAACTATAGATCAATAAGCCTTACCTCCATAGTGGGAAAATTTATGGAATCAATAATTGCCGAAGCAATTCGTAGCCATCTTGACAGGCACAGATTGATTAATGAATCTCAACACGGTTTAACAAAGGGGCGTTCCTGTCTTACGAATTTACTAACTTTTTTCACTAAGGTGTTTGAGGAGGTAGATCATATTAATTAATATGATGTTGTGTATATGGGCTTCAGTAAGGCTTTCGATAGAGTTCCACATCAGAGGCTATTAAAGAAACTTAAGGCACAAGGAATAGGAGGAGAAATTTTTTCCTGGGTAGAGGCATGGCTGACAAATAGGCAGCAGAGAGTTTGCATAAATGGGGAGAAATCAGAATGGGGGCACGTCAAAGCGACAGTGTTCCTGAGGGGTCAGTGTTGGGCCCGTTGTTGTTCACAATTTACATAAACGACATAGATGAGAGAATAAATAGCCACATAAGCAAATTTGCTGATGACACCAAAATAGGCAGTCCAATTCATTCTAATGAGGACACTAGAGCACTCCAGGATGATTTGAATAGACTGATGCAATGGTCGGAAAAGTGACAGATGCAGTTTAATATTGACAAATGCAAAGTTCTAAATGTTGGACAGTTAAATAACCATGCCACATATAAACTAAATAATGTGTTTCTTAATACTACTGATTGCGAAAAGGATTTAGGAGTTCTGGTTAGCAGTAATCTAAAACCAAGACAACAGTGCATTAGTGTTTGCAATAAAGCTAACAGAATTCTTGGCTTCATATCTAGAAGCATAAATAATAGAAGTCCTCATGTTGTTCTTCAACTCTATATATCCTTGGTTAGGCCTCATTTAGACTATGCTGCTCAGTTCTGGTCACCGCATTACAGAATGGATATAAATGCTCTCGAAAACGTACAGAAGAGGATGACAAAGATGATCCCATGTATCAGAAATCTTCCCTATGAGGATAGACTTAGGACCCTGAATCTGCACTCTCTCGAAAGGCGTAGATTTAGGGGGGGATATGATCGAGGTGTATGAGTGGAATAAAAGGAATAAATAAAGGGGATGCAAATAACGTGCTGAAAATTTCTAACCAAGACATGACTCGCAGCAATGGTTTCAAGTTGGAAAAATTCAGATTCAGGAAGGATATAGGAATGCACTGGTTTGGTAATTGTTTCGTGGATGAGTGGAACAAACTCCCGAGTACAGTTATTGAGGCTAAAACGTTGTGTAGTTTTAAAAATAGATTAGATAAATACATGAGTGGGTGTGGGTGGGTGTGGGTTGGACCTGACTAGCTTGTGCTGCTGGGTCTGGTGCCGTGCTCTATCCTTGAGTGGAGGTGACCAGACTGGGTGGGTCATTGGGCTAATCCCGAGGGGGGCGTTGGGCTAATCCGCGGGGGGAACATGGACCTGCTCCGGATGGGTCAGTAGGCCTGTTGCACTGATCCTTCTTTTTTATGTTCTTACACTTATCCTGAGTGGTTAACCCTCCGGGTTAAAAATCCTATCAAATCTTTTCTTATAATAACTTATCTCATTTGCATATGTGTGCATGTACTGTATATATGTGTAAGAGCGAATGTATTGTTTGTTTTGTATTGTGCATATGTATTGAGGAATGAATATATGTATATGAGCCCATTGGCCACTGTTATTTACGCCTGTAAACCTGCATGTTTATGCAAATATTTATTCTGCCAATCACGTGGCAGCACATAAATAGCTGAATGCATGCAGACATAATCAAGAGGTTCAGTTGTTGTTAAGAGCGAGTATCATTATTGGGAATGGGAGCTAACTTATTTTGACCGTGGAATGATTAATGATTCCAGATTTAGTGACTCGTATCTCAAAAACTGCTGATCTCCTGAGATTTTCACGCAGTAGTCTGTGAAGTTTAAGGAGAATTGTGTGTAAAACACATAACACCCAGTGAATAGCAGTTCTTTGGTCAAAGCCAAAAACGGTTTCCTAATGAGAGATATAAAATAATGACAAGAATGGGTCAAGATGATAGTAACTCAAATAACCATGTTACATCAGTGGTATGCAAAAAAGAATTCCTGAATGCAGAACACGTCGAGCGTTGATGTGGATGAGTACCAGTAGCAGATCACACCGGATTCTACTCCTGTCAGCTAACAACAGATAACTGAGGCTGCAAAGGGTCACTAAAACTGGGCAACTGAAGATTTGTGAAACGTCGCCTGGTCTAATGAATCGCGATTTCTATTGCGACATTCTGATGGTTGGGTCAGAATTTGGCGTAAACCTTTGCAGTGTGGTGGAACAGGAGAATAGCACCATGTCAACAAGGATCAGAATCTTTAAGGAAGGTTTTCAGCACCTTGTTGATTCTATGCCATGAAGTAGTCAAGCTGTTCCGGGGGGCAAAGGGGGCCCCTGCCCAGTACTAGAAGGGTGTACCTCATGAAGTGACCACTGAGTGTGAATATGGAAGTATGTAGGTTTGTATGTATGTAACGTTTGTGTATGCTTACATGTGTAGATATATACTTGTTCATGTGAGTTCATATGTATACGCATGCATATGCAAGTATGTGTCCATTACCACATATATCACCACTACGATCTCTACGATCCTCACCACCACAACCATAATATCCGCCGTCAGAATAATGTGCTTGTGTGAATCTTTATTTGAAACTGTAACCAATAACAGTGTAAGTCATTCACTCAACGATACCTTAAACAGTGAAACTTATCAAAAGAGAATTTTTAAAACTATATCGGGAATGGACTATATAAAACTGAGAAGGTAACACCTACTCACGTCAGCTGCTTTACGAACCTTCACCTAGTAACAGTTGACCATGGTTTACAGTTTGAAGCCGACCGGATAAGATCCTCGTTACCATACACAAGCGTTCAAAGACTGAACCCAATCAGATGAGGTGTTCTTTAGTTGTGAGCGAAGTAAAAAAAGAAAAGTAGGAAGAAGAAAAAATATTTAGGCATTCACTTAAAAGTCCTCCTTGAAAGATATCTGAAAAGAGGGCATCAAAGTCAGCGTGCCTCGAATAGTAATGCTACTAATGAACACGTGACTAGATTCTGAAAAAAATCGTCAGTACATTCTCCAGTTCACAAAGCAATCAACCAAAGCCCTTACTGCCACATAGCAATTAACCGAAGCCTTTGGTGCACCTCCCACACCTGTCTTAGAAAATGTACCCCTACCCCTTCATCCCTCCATCCTTCCTAGTTATCCTATTTTTATCCATCCTTCCCGAATGTTACAACCTCCCTCACCAGTCCCTACTCAGCTCCACACTTCATGGCAATATAAACACAAATGCAGTATAATGTGATCCTTTATTGACTACGTTTCGCCCACACAGTGGGCTTTTTCAAGTCACAAACAGAACTACCTGGGGTGGAAGGAACGCGAGTATTTATAGTCCGGCTGAGGTCAGGTGAAGAATGCTGCATCTGATGATGTACCGAGTTGGGTTGTAGAGTCTAAAAACTTGGGTAGCTTGGAAAGGAGACTGGACAAGTTTGTGAGCAGACCTTCTACAGTGTTCTTATGTGGGATAGCGATGAAGAAGTTTCTTGGCAAGTGGTTCAGCTATGTTATAGAAGCCACTATTCTGGTTGAAGTTGTCGGATATAGAAATAAGTGATGATTCCAGGATTCTTCGGTATTGGGTGTTGTCTTCTGTGGCGATAAGTCTTGAGTTTCTGTAGTTTATCAAGTGGTTGTGTGAATTACGGTGTTGTACGCAGGCATTCCTTGTGTCGTCAGACCTGCTTGCGTATTGGTGTTCTGAAATACGTGTTTGGAGGTCCCTTGATGTTTCGCCCACGTATAACTTGTTGCAGTCATTACAAGGGATTATGTATACCCCTGCAGAGGACGGAGGCTTGTCCTGCCCACTACTGGTGATGTCCTTGATGGTCGTGGTTGTGGAGGTAGATACTTGGAATGATGTTTTGGCAAAGATGTTGGAAACATGTTTGGCAATGGAGTTGGTGGGAAGGACTATGTATCTCTTCTCGGCAGTGTCTTCTCTGGGTGTGTTGAAGATGTTTAGTGCTCGCCGTCTGCAGTCTCTGATGAAGTGACGAGGATAGTGGAGTTTGGAAAATACCTGTTCAATTATAGTGCATTCTTCCTCAAGGAACTCGTTGCTGCAGATTCTGAGTGCACGCAGTAAGAAGCCTATAATTACACCACGTTTGGTTTTGGTGTCGTGGTGAGAGTAGAAGTGGAGAAGATCGTTTTGGTTGGTGGGTTTTCGATAGACTTTAAAACGAAGTTCGTGGTCAGATGACTTAAACAATGCTACAAAGGAAGCTTTTCTCCAAGCCAGAACACTAGGCACAACACTCCGGGGCAACATGAACAGACGCACCGCCGAAATCATTCGCAGCAGAGTTACCACAGCGAATGTTCAACAGAAGATCAGACTTACTAGGAAACTACAAACACTCTGCGATAATAGTAATTGGAAAAGTTTAGGAAGACCTGAAATTATTCAAAATCTTTCATCTCGTCCACTGTCAACCACAGAAACTGAAGCCCTCAGCTTAGGCCTCAAATTCGCAACAGGAATTACGAAACCAAAACAAGACCTCAATTTCATCGCCAAAAACTACAGACACAATGACTCCGACTTCCAAAAAGGCTATCTTCAAGGCATCATCTCAGCAGCCATCTCAACACGCAGCTCCCCAGTCATACCCCGACGTTACATCAATGCACTCAAAGGTTTAGCAGAAGACACGACCATCAGGGTCACCACCGCTGATAAAGGAGGTGGTGTTGTCATCATGAACACTGACGATTACAGGAACAAAATGCTCAATCTACTTAATGACCCAGATACCTACAAACCTCTCACAACTAACCAAGTGGACAACCTTACTAAAACTTTCCTTCAAAGGACTCGCCGCATTCTGAGGAGCTCAGAACAAGGGAAGAAACTTCTGCACACCATGCCCAGCAACCCCAGACCTGCCAGAATGTACGGCCTGCCAAAGACTCACAAGCCTGGTATCCCACTGAGGCCCATATCCTCGGGAATAGGCAGTGCTCCCCACAAGCTCTCAGGAATTCTCGCCAAACACCTCTCGAAACTCTTGGGCACTATCAGTCCAGCACATCTCAAACACTCAGGTGATCTTCTCAATCGCATTCGCAACATCAACATCAGGAACAAGAAACTTTCCAGCCTTGACGTGACTTCCCTATTCACTAAAGTACCTACTAAACAAGCCATCGATCTCTTGCGCAAGAAAATTGACGATTCA
This sequence comes from Cherax quadricarinatus, assembly GCF_038502225.1. Classification (NCBI taxonomy): domain Eukaryota; kingdom Metazoa; phylum Arthropoda; class Malacostraca; order Decapoda; family Parastacidae; genus Cherax; species Cherax quadricarinatus. The sequence continues at coordinate 32,314,944 of NC_091331.1, forward strand.
CTTGATCTTCCCATTCCAGCCAGCGACTTCATCGACCTGGTTGAACTATGTGTTGGCTTTACGTGTTTCTCTTTTGAAAATCACCTCTTTCAGCAGACTTTTGGACTACCCATGGGTTCGCCACTCAGTGCAGTCCTAGCGAACCTATACATGGAACATCTAGAAGCCGAACGTTTCTCCACCATTATTCCTTCGTCTGTCACCTGGCTCCGTTATGTTGACGACATTCTCCTCATAACTCCTAAACGCTTCAACGTTCAAGCTCTCCAAGACAAGCTCAACCAGGTCGAGCCTTCAATCCAGTTCACACTTGAAGAAGAGGTCGACAACACTCTTCCTTTCCTTGATGTTCTACTCTGCAAAGCTGACCACGAACTTCGTTTTAAAGTCTATCGAAAACCCACCAACCAAAACGATCTTCTCCACTTCTACTCTCACCACGACACCAAAACCAAACGTGAATAGAGCGAAACACCAACGTCAAAGACCTGGGAGTGATCATGTCGGAGGATCTCACCTTCAAGGACCATAACATTGTATCAATCGCATCTGCTAGAAAAATGACAGGATGGATAATGAGAACCTTCAAAACTAGGGAGGCCAAGCCCATGATGACACTCTTCAGGTCACTTGTTCTATCTAGGCTGGAATATTGCTGCACACTAACAGCACCTTTCAAGGCAGGTGAAATTGCCGACCTAGAAAATGTACAGAGAACTTTCACGGCGCGCATAACGGAGATAAAACACCTCAATTATTGGGAGCGCTTGAGGTTCCTAAACCTGTATTCCCTGGAACGCAGGAGGGAGAGATACATGATTATATACACCTGGAAAATCCTAGAGGGACTAGTACCGAACTTGCACACGAAAATCACCCACTACGAAAGCAAAAGACTTGGCAGACGATGCACCATCCCCCCAATGAAAAGCAGGGGTGTCACTAGCACGTTAAGAGACCATACTATAAGTGTCAGGGGCCCGAGACTGTTCAACTGCCTCCCAGCACACATAAGGGGGATTACCAACAGACCCCTGGCAGTCTTCAAGCTGGCACTGGACAAGCACCTAAAGTCAGTTCCGGATCAGCCGGGCTGTGGCTCGTATGTTGGTTTGCGTGCAGCCAGCAGCAACAGCCTGGTTGATCAGGCTCTGATCCACCAGGAGGCCTGGTCTCAGACCGGGCCGCGGGGGCGTTGACCCCCGGAACTCTCTCCAGGTAAACTCCAGGTGGTGTAATTATAGGCTTCTTCCTGCGTGCACTCAGAATCTGCAGCAACGAGTTCCTTGAGGAAGAATGCACTATAATTGAACAGGTATTTTCCAAACTCCACTATCCTCGTCACTTCATCAGAGACTGCAGACGGCGAGCACTAAACATCTTCAACACACCCAGAGAAGACACTGCCGAGAAGAGATACATAGTCCTTCCCACCAACTCCATTGCCAAACATGTTTCCAACATCTTTGCCAAAACATCATTCCAAGTATCTACCTCCACAACCACGACCATCAAGGACATCACCAGTAGTGGGCAGGACAAGCCTCCGTCCTCTGCAGGGGTATACATAATCCCTTGTAATGACTGCAACAAGTTATACGTGGGCGAAACATCAAGGGACCTCCAAACACGTATTTCAGAACACCAATACGCAAGCAGGTCTGACGACACAAGGAATGCCTGCGTACAACACCGTAATTCACACAACCACTTGATAAACTACAGAAACTCAAGACTTATCGCCACAGAAGACAACACCCAATACCGAAGAATCCTGGAATCATCACTTATTTCTATATCCGACAACTTCAACCAGAATAGTGGCTTCTATAACATAGCTGAACCACTTGCCAAGAAACTTCTTCATCGCTATCCCACATAAGAACACTGTAGAAGGTCTGCTCACAAACTTGTCCAGTCTCCTTTCCAAGCTACCCAAGTTTTTAGACTCTACAACCCAACTCGGTACATCATCAGATGCAGCATTCTTCACCTGACCTCAGCCGGACTATAAATACTCGCGTTCCTTCCACCCCAGGTAGTTCTGTTTGTGACTTGAAAAAGCCCACTGTGTGGGCGAAACGTAGTCAATAAAGGATCACATTATACTGCATTTGTGTTTATATTGCCATTGTGTCGGTATTTTATACCATTTATTTCCACACTTCATTCTGGTATCTTCTTTCTTTCTATAATATTCTCATCAACTTTGTTTTCAAGCACATTATATCTTATTGTAGCCTCCTTTCTCACTGCAAGGTTTACAATCCTTTATTGGCGTCCATAGAACAGTGTTGTTTCCACTATACGGTTGTACATTCCACTTTTTAGACTCCGTGAACAGTTATTTTTCTCTTACATGCCTAAACGCACAATCCATCGTTTTCCCCTCGTCAGTTTTACGGGTAACCTCAACTTCAATAGACCTATTGGCCGACAGGTCTACTACAAAAGATATGAACTCATTTACTACTCTCATACTCCCGTCCCATATTTCATTGCATAGATTTTTTACTCTTATCAACTCTCTTCTTTTGTTTACACAATGGTTTTACAGGATTAGGTAAAGAGTTCTTATGGTCACTTCTAATTTCCTTCCAAAACGTATTGTCCCAAATTCCTCCACCAACATTTGCAACTTCTTGTTAAAATGTCTCAGAAGAAATATATGAGAATTTCCACTTTGTATCAGATCCGACTGTTTAGCACTTAGTTCATCAGTATAATAATGATAATCTTCTGCCTCTGTTTTCAGCTTTCAGAATCCTGCGGAACCTGTAGAATGTTGAACGTGGGTTATCATCTTACCAATTACTTCATCCAGCAGCACATCAAGCAATAATTACCTATGAGGCTTCTACGGATGGGATACAACGCAGGTGCACTGTACATGTACATGCTACTTCACGTCCAGCATACCATGCTGGACGTGTAGTAATAACTAGTAAGTACATGTATAGTGCACCTGAGATATATCCCATCCGTAGAAGCCTCATAGATAATTACTGCTTGATGTGCTGCTGGATGAGGTAATTGGTAAGATGATAAACCACATTCAACTTTCTACCGGTTCCCCAGGATTTTGAAAGCCGAAAATATAGAGGCAGTAAGATTATCATTATTATCAAACCATGCCACGTGTGGGGATAGAACCCGCGATCAGAGAGCCATAAAACTCCATACCGACACGTTAGTCACTAACGAGTCGGTCTGGAGTTTTATGACTTTCTGATCGCGGGTTCTACCCCCACCCGTGGTATGGTTTTTTGCAATCGTATCATTACGATTTCGTGAGTCATCATTGTTATATTGATGGTATGAGTGCTATGCTAAACCATAGGCGTTTTGAGAATTGGAGGTAAACATGTTCAGTATATAATTAGACTTATGACGTCACATGCAAAACATCAACAGAGTATCCTGGGATATATATAAGTGAATCGAAGCATAGCGATCTTGCCAATTAGTTTACCTGTTGGCTCAACTGGGGCAAGTAAGTGTTGCCATAAAATGAGCTTGCCAATGGCAAGACACCCTATCCCGCAATATTCAGGTGGGAGTTTGAGCATTACGAGCATGGTGTGGAGTTGTCTTGGACCGGGGGTAGTAGCAATATAGCGGCGGGCTATGCGAGGTTTCTATTCAATCATGGTGGCGGCGTGAGAAAGGCTTCAACAAACACGGCTTTTATTATTCCAAGATGAATATGATCGGCCACAGTCTACCTATTGCAAAAGCAGCATGTGAACATTGGTGTGGGGATGTTTGTGTGTGTATTTATGTGAGTGTAAACACGCGTATTTATGTGTATGTATACATATGTATTTATTTATAGGCATTCATGTGCACATGCTGAAAAAGATATAAAGTGCAAATACGAGGACATTTTATTGGAAACGTATAGGTCATGGCATCTTGGTCAGTCCAAAATAATATATGGTTACAAAAACATGAAGGAGCAGTTTTATAACTGTAGTGTAAGCTCGTCTCTGGCAAGACAGTGATGGAGTGAATGATGAAAGTTTTTCTTTTTCGGGCCTCCCTTCCGTGGTGGGAGACGGCCGATGTGTTAATTAAAAAAAAAATGAGCTTATGGCATCAGGACAACACCTGACTGACAGTGACAATAACCTTTCTGTATTACATACCATTGTTTTACCACAGATATAATTATTGATTAATATTAATGTGTTTATGTGTGGGTATACATGCATAATTATGTGTTACTGGGTATACGTATTTATTTATGGGTTTGCATGCTTATACATCTATGTGTGGGTATGCATGTGTATTTATTGATAGATTTATATGATTTTTTATGTTTGTGTATGTGTGTGGAAATGCATGCGTATTTATATGTGAATATTAGTGATACATGTGTATTTATGTGCGAGTATACATGTTTATTTATTTGTGCATAGTTCGCATATATGTGAGAGTATGCATGTGAGTCAGTTTATGGACAAACATGTGTGTTCGTATCCTATTGTTTGAACCGACATGTTGAGGAGTAAGACACGTGTGCAACATCTTGGCATTTTTAGTGACGAGACCCTTCAAATCTCATGAGGTAACATCAGTCGAATACAAAGGTAATCACAATGCTGAAGACAGTAGATATGGAAAGGTGGTTATAGGTGATTAGTCCCTCAGCTTTGATGAAAATCAGTCTTTTAGCCTACATCAGAGGGATGAAGCCTCCCTGACCTCTCTACAGTCCTGATTTTAAAATGGGCTCTGGTTTCTTTATGCTTGAAGTGAATCTTCTCTTTTGCCTCTTCGTGCTGTGACTCTTTTACCCCAGTTTTGCCCTAGAGTTTCCGTTCGCATTGCTTTGTCACAAAATTCGTCATGCCTTCATAGTCCTACTTTTCTGTAATCGCATTTTCTGACACTTCCTCCGTTTCTTTCTCCATTCCTATTTCCATCAGGTACTCAGAATTAACTGCGGCATAATCACCGGCACGAACCAAGGGACACCACCATTGCATCACGGCTACAGCAGAGGTTTAGGTGCAATCCTGTCTGTTGGAATAAGGAACTTGTTGTGCATACTGCAAACTAGCTGATGAACTAGCTAGTTGTTCAGCACACTGCAAGTGCCTTTACCCCCTACTCAATAACTTATCGAGACAGTGGTATAAGTCAGTACATGGCTGAAATTTCGCACACCATACGTGCATTTGAAGCAAAGTTCCTGCTAATTACTACACATCGTCTAGTTACTTATGTTTCGTTATTCTTCAAGGATGACAGTGTATTAAAGTAATACCAGGTCTCATACTTTTGGTGGTCAGAGAGCTTATAAAATTATGTATGTACTGGGTGCATCACTTTTCTCAACCTCATGTTATACACCTGGCAAAGTTTTTTGAGCTTGCATCCTATAGGCTCTAATATTGGCTAGAATATTTTTGCATACTATATGGCGCATATTGTGTAACTTATTTTTTAGACTGGTACAAAAATGAGCTAGAATTTTAGATACTCAGACCTTAGGCACACACTTCAGCGGGATGAGACCCAAGTCTCCAGGATAGGGGAGACAGATGGCGTACCCTGAATGCATCATTACAACTTGTCATCATTTTTTTCCTAGCACACAATATATATGTGTTACTTTTAAATTAAAATAAATGATGGGCAGGCTCCTTTTGGTTATGGTGTATGAGTATAAGGAAAATCTATTGATTGTGCAAACGATACGTCAAGAGCTTCCTATGAGATTTACACAATTCATTATTTTTATGTTAAATTCATTTCATCAACTAAAGAAACTCAATATTGTATTTTGAAATTATATCAGTTGGGCAGATCAGATCAATTAAGAGTTCCCTGAAGTACTTTAAACCTACCAGAACACGTGAAAAACATTGCACTCTTAAGTTACTCTGGCAGACAGCTGATGTAGGATGAATTATTATTGTTATTACTGCAGTCAAAACTGAGTACTAAACTAACAACAGAACTTGATAATTCTCACTGAGTGGCGCTCAGTGCATTTCTATGAGATATCCATGAGTGAGACGTGTGCTGAAAGACAACCCTCTCCCAGGCAGGAGGGTGTTGTCTTCCAGACTGACATCGACGATAAGAAGACCAGAAATCCAAACGAGGTTCGACAAAATACAATTTGTTATGGATCATCTCAGACCACAGTTGTTGCCAACGGTTGCGAGGTTGTCTAAAGATTACTGATAAAATAGTCTGAGAATGGAATACCCCTATATGAAATGAGGTCATGAACAGCTGACCACGCAGCAGAGTCCGCCTGTTCGTTGCCTCGAACATCCGCATAACCAGGGATCCAGCAGAAAACGATGTCTGTCTGTTTTTACTAGGAATGATGCACAACCAAAGTTGTATCCTGCAAAACACTGAAGGAGTATGAAACAACTACGACTGATTAGGTAAGCAGGAATGTAATAAGTAAATCATCCATGAGAAATGCATACAGCTCAGCTGTGAAGATGCTAGCTGACTCTAATAAATTACCTCGTACAACTCTGTTCGGAAAAGCTACTGCAAACCAGATACCATCAGAGGATTTATAGCAATCAGTGTAAACTGCAATGGCATGTGAATGATATCGGAAGTGGTTATAAATAAAAAGCGAAAAGCTAGAGTGGGTAATTGGAGAAATACAAACACTAATCTTCTGAGCTTCTCAAAGGTTAAGAGAAAAGTTAGATGGTGGATAGTCATATAAAGGGGGTAAATGAAGAGAAACCAAAAGAGAGTGAATACGATGAGGTAATGGAAGTAGTAAAGAGAAGCGCCGACCAAATAAGGACTTCTACTACGTCTGTTATTATGTTGTATATAGAAAGATCGTGAAAGGTATTGAGTACTGAAAAATGGGCATCATGATGAGACAGTGGGCATCTTGGCGACCTTGCATTCGCCTCTGAATACAGGATCTCAACTGGAGAGTAGTGAAAGCGCAACCCTTGATGACGAATGGGATCAAGTTTAGAAAATGTTGCGGTAGAGGCCGCAGAATATAGCTGGTCGCCATAATCCAGTTTCGATGAAAATAGGGTAGAAAGAAAACGGAGAGTTTGTCTCAGCCTCCCCTACAGCAAGAAAATTGGGGTAGAGTGTTAAGGAGGTTCAGCCGGCTGTGGAAATTTGAGTGTTGTGAGATTTCCAGGTCATCCGTCAGTCAAACGGAAGGCCGAGAAACTTCACTATATCTCGTGTAGGGATACAGGAACCATGCAGGCATAATGCTGCATTAGAGACGGAGAGACTTGTAAAAGTAATCTGATACGTTTTAGTAACAAAATTTAAACACATGAGTAATGGCCCTCGACAGCATTCTGGAAAGAGGATGCTACTGACAGTCAACGCTTGAGCAAGCAGTACCCCTCAAGGGAGGTTCCTCGACGCTTTTGAGGGGCTCTTGATCTAGGAAATTGGATCTGTGCTTCCGTTCTCTGAACTGAGCCTGAATGCCATCCGTTCCCCCTCCCCCCACAGGCGCTGTATAATTCTACGGGTTTAACGCTCCCCCATGATCATAACAATAATAATGAGGAAGCTATAGCAAAATCAATGACAAAGTGACGACCAAATATTAAATGGGAGAACAAAGGGAAGGTCATTGATAATAAGAGCGGTGCTAAGAGCACAACCCTGAGGGGCAACCTTCAGCCTGGATACAGTCAGGGAAAAACATATTAATAACCTGGACACAGAAATGTCCCTCAGACGAGATCTTTTTAGGAACAGCGACAGATTGCCTCGAATGATCTTGGACCAAGTTGTTATGGCGCGAGGTAGTGGTATAGGCTTTCTAAAATCAAAAATGAATCAAAAGGCATTACGAATACGTATAGGTATCTAGACGGAGTAAGGAGTCAATAGTTGATATGCCTTTATGAAAACGAAATTGATGAATGGAAAGACAATTCTGTCTCCAAATATCACAAAAAATATTTATTTACCATACGTAAATAAACATCATAGCGATGAGTCGGTTGTGGACGGCATCATGACTCGAAATACCGGGTTTATGATAGGGCAGAACAAAGGCAGTCATCGGCAGTAAAAGTTGAAACATACAAATATGAATGCCATCACGGTCGGCAAGTGGAAAGTGTTGAATGAACTTCTCAATGAGTAAAAGGCACATTATGAGGTTCCTCTATGTTCGAAGTGAAATCTGGCAGATTTGGAGGAAGCCCCTGAGATATACGGAAGAGATAATGTTAAATTGCTTTGGCAACTTTAGCATGGTCCGCAAGGGTGATGCCAGCAACCCTAAGAATGGAAGCTGGGTCCTGCACTCAGAGAGGTAGTGGAAGTGATGGTAGAAATATAATCCCCCCTAGGAAGTGGGTTTCGCTTTACGAATTGCACGCCAGACAACCGCCCACGCCTGCTTACGATCATGGAGCCGCTATAACGGAAACGGCTCCACACAACACATTCCACGCACACTGCACGAGTATAAGCAGGAGTCCACCATGGTACGTATTTCTGAAAATGTCTAATAGAGGTTTGGAGAATTCTATATGATGCAGCGGTTAAAACAGAGGTCGAAAATATTAGTAACAACTCATCAGGGGAGGCCAAAAAAAAAAATTGACGAGAGTAAAAGGCCCAGTCTGCTTGTTCGAACTGCCAAAGTGGGCTACGAGGGGGTCAGGAATATGAATGGGAAATGAGAAGAATAAGGAAATTATCGCTGTCATGTTAATCTTATACTTTTGATCAGGAAAAAACAAGCGCAGTTGAAGAAGAGCACAAAATCACAGGACATTAAACTATTGTAACACTGTTAACATACATTGTGCAGTAATAATACGAAAATATTGACATCATTGAAAATCTTACTCTGTGCACAAAAATAAACCTCTGACTATACTTAATATAAGATATAAAATGTGATATTGATGTTTGGTTTGAAATCCAGTTTTTACACTACATCTAAGCAATGATATCTGATATTCTTTAGTCTTTCAAACCTCCGTGTCAATACGACATGGAGGTATGAAAGACTAGGACAGAAAGGGTTATTCCTTCATATATAATGTCCCTGATTGCTGGAGCCCCTACCACATAAGGCACCTCATATCTACATAGTCTCACATAAATGGCTGCTAACACTTGTGGCTTATCACACCTTGCACCAGTCATGCTTAGAGCTCTCACACATGGGGCTCCTTTCGCCTGATATCCCTGTCACCAGAGGCTTCTACACTCATGGTACCAGTCACACCCGGGTCTTCCCCTCACATCTAAAACCTCTCAATTCTGGAGCCGTTCAAACCTATGACTTCTCAAACCAGGAACAACCCATACCATGGGCCCCTGACGCCTGTGGTCTCTTCACATCTGTCGCTTCTCACACCTGTTTCCCTCTCACACTGTTTGCCTCGTACACGAGACTCCCTTACACCTGGGTAACTTCCTCATACCTGAGATCCTTCATACCTGAAGTTCCTTATCCTGGAGCACCTTATAACTGTAATCCCTTACACCTTGGGTCTCCCATCGTTCTTGGTGCTCTTCAAACGTGGAAGCTCTAACATCTGATGCCCCCCTCACACTAGGTGCCCCCTCACACTAGGTGCCCCCCCTCACATTCTGGGACTATCACACCTCTAATCCCCTCACCCCGGGGTTCTTGAAACTAGTGGCTTTTCACATCACCGAATCCTTACACCCGGGGCTCCTTGCACCTGGGATACGTCACAACAACGAACTCTCATGCCTAGGACCTGTTACACATGAGGCTGAAGCAGGTGGGATTTTCATACCTGCAGCTTTTCATACAAGCAGCACCTTATACCTGTCCTGGACCCCTCACATCTACGTCCTCTTCTGCATGGTGACCTCACACCGATTATTCCTCATTTCTATGTATCCCTTGCACCTAGTGTCCCTCACACCTGAAGTTTCTTACACCTTAGGCTCCTCACACCATCAAATCCTCATACCTAGAGCCCCTCACACCTGAGGCCCCTGGGTCATCTGCTTACTTTAATGTTATGTTAATCCACAGTACTTTAAACGATACACAAATAACGCCCACATATTGGTCCGTCTTGGACCATTCACAAATCACACTGACGGAAGGGAGTGAGTGAGCCAGTATATATAGACGAAAAGGACAGAGACAGGAGAAGGAGATGAGGAATAAGAAGTAGTGGTAGTTGTAATGCTGGTAGTGTAAGTAGCAGTAGAAGTATATCTTAAGGAGTTAGTGTACTCATGATGTCATCGCTCAGGTATTCTGCAGCCTTAATGACCCAGGTATAGTTGAAAGATAACGTCTCAAATTAATTTTAGATAATTTTGTCATTTTGTATTAAGACGAAAAAATCCTTATATAAAGGAATTCCCAATGGGGATAAAAATGCTTGAATATAACTCTAAATGAAGTCGAGAGAGACATTTCATAGTAGGAAAAATTTTGAACTCCGGTTCCAAGTCTGCTGTTTTCAATTAGCAAGAGAAAATTAATGCAGAGAAAAATTATTAACTTTCTACAAAGAGCAATACTTCGAGAGAAAGTAAAATGACAAATGTGTATCAGAATACGTGAGCTACACTAAGACTTGCCAAACTTGTCACAGTGATTAAATGTCTCTGCTTAATTAACTGAATTTTACAGACCTGCATTAAGATTTTATGAATATCTTAATGTTAGAGTCAGTAAGCATCTTGATTAAATAATGAGTCTATACGTAAAGGTAGCTTAGGGTTGGTAAGATTAGTTTGAGGTAGGATCATTGTTGAATATAACGTATTTTAAGTTAGCATTGGTTAAGTTAGGTTATGGTAGGATCAGTTAGGTCATAAGAACATAAGAACATAAAAAAAGAATGAACACTGCAACAGGCCTACTGGCCCATGTGAGGCATGTCCAATTCTCCTACGAGCTTAAGCCAATGCCCTAACCTAGGCAGGTCAGGTCACATTCACTTCAGGAAGGAGTAGAGCATCTGACCTAGTAGCACAAGCTAGGCAGGTCTAACTCACACCCACCCACACCCACTCATGAATTTAACTAACTTATTTTTAAAACTACACAACGTCTTAGCTTCTAAGACGGTACTCGGGAATTTGTTCCACTCATCCACAACTCTATTACCAAACCAGTGCTTTCCTATATCCTTCCTGAATCTGAATTTTTCGAACTTAAAGCCATTGCTGCCAGTCAAGTCTAAACTAGATATTTTTAACACGTTATTTACATCCCCTTCATTAGTTTCTGTTTTCCATTTATACACATCAATCATAACCCTCTTAATTCTACGCCTTTCCAGGGAGTGCAGATTCAGGGCCGTCAGTCTATCCTCATAGGGAAGATTTCTGGTACATGGAATCAACTTTGTCGCCCTCCTTTGTACTTTTTCCAGAGCATTTATGTCCATTCTGTAATACGGTGACCAGAAGTGCGCAGCATAGTCTAAATGAGGCCTAACCAAGGATATATAGAGTTGAAGAACAACCTGAGGACTTCTATTATTTATGCTTCTTGATATGAAGCCAAGAATTCTGTTAGCTTTATTGTTAACACTAGCGCACTGTTGTCTTGGTTTCAAATTACTGCTAACCAGAACTCCTAAATCCTTGTCGCAATCAGTAATATTAAAATTTACTTTATTTAGTTTCTATGTGGCATAGTTATTTTCCTGTCCAACATTTAGAACTTTGCATTTTTTTATATTAATTTGCATCTGCTACATCTCCGACAACTACATCAGTCTATTCAAATCATCCTGTAGTGCTCTTATGTCCTCATTAGAATGAATAGGACTGATAATTTTGGTGTCATCAGCAAATTTGCCTATGTCGCTATTTATTCCCTCATCTATGTCGTTTATGTAAATTGTGAACAAGGGGTCCAGCACTGACTCCTGTGGAACACCGCTTGTGACGTGCCCCATTCCGATTTCTCCCCATTAATGTAAACTCTCTGCTGCCTATTTGTCAACCATGCCTCAACCCAGGAAAAATTTTCTCCTATTAAATGTGCCTTAAGTTTCCTCAATAGCCTCTGGTGTGGAACTCTATAGAAAGCCTTACTGAAGTCCATTTACACATTATTATATTCAGCACCATGATCTACCTCCTCAAATACCATAGTGAAAAACGTTAGTAAATTCATAAGACAGGAACACCCCTTTGTAAAACCGTGTTGAGATTCATTAATCAATCTGTTTCTATCAAGATGGCTACGAATTGCCTCGTCAATTATTGATTCCATAAAATTTCCCACTATGGAGGTAAGGCTTATTGGTCTATAGCTCGAAGCTAAGGTCCTGCCACCTGCCTTGTAAATAGGTATTACATTTTTCATTTTCCACCTATCAGGCACTATGCCAGTTTTTAGTGATATATTAAAAAGATTAGCCAACGGTATGCTAAGTTCCTTGCACCACTTATTCAAGTAGATACTTGAATAAGTGGGGGTAGGCTGTATAGGCGGAGAAACATGCGAGTAAGATAACGTAAGAAGGTTAGTAGTAGACAATAAAGTAGTAACTTCAAACGCAAAGGCTACATAGCTTCAGGACTGTGGAAGTGTGCGCAAGATGCGAAGACGGGAAAACATAGTATCCAAACACGACAGTGCTGATAAGAAAAGACCAGGGTTCTAATTCGGCTTGATATGGTGTAATTTGTTATGAATTAATTCAGACCTACGTTATTGCCAAAGGTCGCGAAGATAGCTATAGATTACAGCAAAATAATCTGTGAAATGGAATACTTTAGTTTGAAACTGGAAGGTCATGTACTGCTGACCGCGCAGCAGAGTCCGCCTACACGTTGCCCTAAACATCATGACCAGAGACCCGGCAGAAAACGATTTGCTAGAAATGCTGCGCAACCAAAGTTGTATGTGAAGAACTAGGAAATGATGAGGATACAAATTTTTGCTAGCTTGCAGAACACTAAAGAAGTCCGAGACTTCCACAAACTATGACGTAAGCCTGGACGGAATACGGATAATCGCAGTGGGAATTACATATAATTCAGCACTGAAGATGCTAGCTGAGTCTAATAAATAACCTCGTACAACACTGTTCGGGAACACTGCTGCAAATCCGACACCGCGAGAGGATTTAGAACCATCAGTGTAAACTGCCACGGCCTGAGAATGGGACCGGAAGTGGTTAAAAAAAGGGAGCGAGAAGCCACTGTAGGTATTTGAGCTTTCGTGCACGATAGAGGGGAAGAACAGACACGAACTGTCGGAACCTCCAAAGAGGAAAGATAAAAGTTAAATGCTATATGTAAACCATACCACAGGCATTGATTGAACTCGTGATGAGTGAGTCATAAAACTCCAGGCCAGCGCATAAGGCACTGCGCCAGATGGCTACAGTATGATTCATTCAACTAGGTACATTTATGCACTATAGAGATATTAGTATAGGCCCCAGTGTGACCACAAATGCATGTATTTACAGATGAATCTCTCACCAGCATGGCCGTGACGAACTCTAATTCTAATCCCCTCAAAACTGTCATCATGACTTACGAAATCGTAATGACACGAATGTATACCAACCATACCACGGGCGGAGATTGAACTCGTGATAAGTAAGTCGTAAAACTGCAGGCTAGCGCTTTAGCCACTGAGCCAGCTGGCTACAATAAGATTCATCCTACTAGGTATATTTATACACCACAGGAAGGCTAGCACAGGCCCCCCACCTAGTTGGATGAATCTTATTGTAGCCAGCTGGCCCAGTAGCTTACGCTCTGGCCTGGAGTTTGTCGACTCACTCGCCACGAATTCCATCCCCGTCGTGGGATGGTTTGTTTTCAATCGTGTCACTACGATTTCGTGAGTCATGCTAGATGTACATGTTAAGATGGCAACTGAAGAGAAGAGCGAGTGAAGACGAAGAGTAAAAGGACGTTACTATCCTGTATGTAGAAGGATCGTGAAGATCATGAGGGGACAAAATAACAGAGGCAATGGGCATCACGACGATCGTTCAAGGATGGAATATTCGCCTCTGCGCATAGGCTCTCGACAGGGTAGAAGCGAATAGCACATAGACATAATCGTTATCCCTGATGACGGAATCAAGTTTAGAAAGAGTTGCAGGAGAAGCTGCAGAATGTATCTGATAGTCATAGCCTAGTTTCGATAAAATTAGGCCTGATTGCAGTCGAAGGAGAGTTCGACTATCCGCCCCCACGAAAGATGAGCGAGGGTTTTATGGAGGTTCAGCCGGTTATAGCGAGTTGCTTTCAGGGAGGTAATGTGAGGCCAGATCATTTATAGCTTCGTTCAAGCTGAAGGTGTCCCTGCAGGAAACTCAGCTTGGAGTACCCGTATTTAAAACATGGAGGGGAAGAGAAGTGAGAGGAACCTCTAACTGATCACCAGTAGGGTCACACTGACACCCTCCCAGAGGAGATGATGAGCATTAAAATCTCTTAATAAGAGGAGAGGAGGACGTAGGGAAGAGATCAAAGATGCCACATTCGGAATATATAATGGCCGAGAAGGAGAAAGATATAAAGAGCAGACTCTATACTACTTGTCTAAGTAGATGCATCCTGCAGTGTAATGGAGTGAAAGACAAGGACCCGAGAATGTGGCATACCATGGCGCACTTGAAGTGCACTTTCATTAAAAGTCGCATCGGGAAAAAGATCCGATGAATGTAACAAGATGCAGCCCGATATGGGTGGGAAACAGCAGAGCACAATTCTGGTTTTTGCAAACAGACAAAGACGGGAAAACTGGGAGAGAAATAACAAGCTCTTCCCGATTCACTGGTCAACAATTTTTCAAACGTTGTATGCTTCTTAAATGAGATTAATTAATTAATTTGTATTTTTATGTCCTAAATCCAAATATGACCTTGAAAAATGCTTATTGGCTATAGGTTTACAAACACGATATACGCAATATTTGACTATTTTTTTAAAAACGTACAATGTGTGCCAATATGATTTAAACTCTATGTACTATTCTCTGCCTTTTTGCTTGACGCTTATAGTGAGCTGAAGAATCATCTCTTGCCAATGTCCAGCAACAGTCTGCAAACATTATTATGCTCCATTTGCTGTGGTACCATTTTTCCATGGTTGAAATATCTTGGTGAAACCTTTCACCATGTTCGTCACTAACTGCCCCACAGTTTGATGGAAAAAAAAGTCTAAATGTGAGTCCAAAAAGTGGATTGTAAGTGACATGTTACATCCCATGTTCTTGTGAGTCCTGTTGAGGATTTCCATCAATTCTTCATAGTTGCCTTCTCTTCTGTTTCCGTGAAATCCCTTCGCCACTAAATTGAATGCTTCCCAAGCAGCTTTCTCCTCCCCATGAAGATCTGATTCAAAGTCACATCTTTAAGAAGCTCTCGAATCTGAGGACCATTGAAGACTCTCGTGAGGGGAGGGGAATTTTGATGTTAAATACTTGAATCCCTGACCGGATTTGTCCAAAACTCTGACAAAGTTCTTCATCGATCCCCAGTTTCCTGTGTCGTGGTGGTAGCAACATTTTGTTTGGATCAATGAGAGGTGGATGTTGAACATTTTTCATGCCAGGCTTCAACCGTGAAGGGTTAACGAGATGGCCAGTCTCTCCTGATGTAGTGGGAGCCTCTTGCGCGGCTGTTCTATTCACATGGAAAGCAGAAATATCAATATTTATTATAAGTATAAAAAGTGTTTGGCTAAGGAAATCACCTACCTTTCACCTCAAAATATAAACTTGCACAGCACAACCACCTTCTATGACTGCTGGAACAATAATGAAGGTCATTGAGACTGTGAGTGTGGTAAGAAATACACTGCCTGTTGGTACTTCTTGTGATATTCATTATCAGTGACCTAAAACTTGTTGGAAATTGCTACTCGGGCCTCGGAAGCATTTTGGTTGTTGATCAGTGTTACTTCCGAGGCCTCGTATATTCCACTGTAAATAAGCCATGATCGGCTAAGAGAGCGTAACAGCAACATTTTGCAGGTGTCTATGGACTAGAAAGGTCCGTAAAGTCACATGCGGAGGCAAGGGAAAACTAGTAAGGAGGGAAGTATTGGGATGGCGTGAAGAAAGGTGCGGAAGGTGAGAATTTGTAGTATCGAGGGATGGACCGATGTCTATCACAGGCGTTGTCTCCTCCATGAAAGCGGAGATGGCAACTGTAGTCTCAGATGACAGAGAAGGCGGAGAGAGCTTGGCGATGGAGGAAGAGGTTTTTTGTCACACAGAAATTTCCGGAGGGACAGACGAGAGAGTAACTGTACTTGGGGCTGAATAAACCTCTATAAAAGTATCAGATGCATCTCGAGGTAAAGGCTAGACTTAGAGATAGGGAGAGCAGAACGCTTGGGAATGTCAAGTGGCCTAGGGGTTGACGGAATTTGGACGTAAATGAGGATGTAGACTTTGGAGAAGAAGGAATATGTGGCATCGATTTAGACTGGAGGGGGCGCTGAGACGTTGGATCGTGTGAGTGGCAAGGTGAAGAAGTAGAGACAGTAAGAGATGAAGTTCCAATCTCATTATCTCTGTCTCTACTTCAGAGCCCAGGCCCGTAGAAGAGTTGGACACTGAGTTGACTGCTAAAGTATGGGGTACAGAGGCAATTGTGGAAGCATACACACCGAGGTCTGGGGCCGTCTAGCGACCCAGGAAAAAAAAGCCGTGGAAGTCTCCCTTGGAGGCGGAGATGGGAAACTACCATGGCGTAAGAGAAACCCTCTTTCTCTTTAAAACAACGGATCTCCCCTTCTCTTAAGACAACGGCGAGAATAGAGTGGTTGCGCCTCTTTGCAGTTTAGGCAAGAGGGAGGGAGGGAGGAAGGGAGGCTGCAGGATGAAGTGATGTGGTTAGCAGCACCACACACAGGCATTCGGCCTCTGGCCCTAAATATTTCTCCCTGCTGCAGAAGCGCCAGCATTTTTGACATTGTTCCGGGTTAGGGATCACCTCCCGCATTTGCAGCGTTGTCCCGCTACGTAATTAGATGGTGGCAGGTCACGGTTGTCAAAAGTTAGCCTTGCTATATTGCAAGGATAACGCCTCGGCCCACAGGCAGGGAGAATGTAAATGTCAACTTGAATGATATGGAGATTCTGGAGCTCCGGAATGTCATTATACTCTAGAAAGTTGCGTTATATATGAAAGTACAATAGATCCACAGGAAGAATTTAGGAAGACGTGCTTGCAAATCGTAACTGATGTGTTGTTAACATCAAGAAGTGAAAGACTGTGTGCCTGCTCTGTATTTTGAACTGTGACAGCGCATGTGCCACTCTTAAGAACGTGAAAGGAAATGTCTGCCAGTATGGCCTTGCTGATGCTGTGGTTGGAAAGACAATTTTGTCCAAGAAAGACTTTGAAACATAGAGCATAAGAGAAGGAATTGCTTAGTTGGACGTGTTTTAGAAGCATGAGAGGAAACTGAGGTAGGATCATCAGTGACAGGTCGAGGTCGTTTGGACGGAAGGTTAGAGGCAGGCCATCCAGAGTCGTGTGTACGATCTGAAAATCGACGCACTGTATGTGGAGAAGTCAGTACTATAGTCAAAGCCAAGCGGAGGCCTGAAGTGTGTAAACGGTCGGTCGGAACTGTGGTACCAGAAGAGGGTATCGGATCGTTACCCAGAGGAGGCACTAGGTTGGGAGGAAGGTCCGAAGAATGGCCTGAAGGGGTGCCAAGGTCTGGACGGGGTGCTGCTGGAAAGGGCCTGGGAGGCGGCAAGTCATGATTATGGATCTCCAAGGTAAGTTTACTTCTTGTTATTTAAAAAAAATAGTGGGGAGAATATGGAGGAATACCTCCCAGGAAGAATAAAAAGGATTGTATATCCCCCTCTGCTCCCATGAAGGCCGACAATGCAGTCAGCAGTGTAGATGCTACGTGGAACCAGTGCCATACCCTGCCTTTCATGCCAGTTAATCAGCAATCCAAGATAGCAACTTCACATCTGCCGAGCCACCTCTGCGGTCAAAAAAAAAAAAAAAGAGGGCGGCCGGGAATCCACAACAAGTCATACCTCCACCGGCCACCACCTCCCGGAACTGACAGGCAACCTCCAGAGATACATTCGTTACCAGACGGACACTATGAGACAACCCCCCCCCCCAGACCCTCGGATGGGAAATGGGACATCCCTATCACCTTTCACCCTGAGGATACCCAAAGCCGCCCACCCAAACTGCGGAGGGCAGATGAGCACATCTCTAGATGATCCAGGTTTCGCGACAAACACCATCACCTCCGAGGACCTTAATGGAATGGGAAGGACCATAATCCCATTTCTTCAACCTAGGAGCTATAATTTCCAAGGGGAAATTCTCCAAAGGCCGAATGTAGAAAAAGAAGGGAGGAGAGAGAAATGGAGGGGAAGGTGTGATGGGAAAGAAGGGGTAGAGAAGAATTGAGACAGTTATGCAACATATGGGAATCTTTACTAAAGAAAAGTTTCGCCACACATTGGCTTCATCAGTCCTATACAAAGCAGGAAGGTATAAGGAGAGGAGTTTGAGGTATTCAGTCACTCAGCCTGGAGTCGATGTGTTCAGTCCATCAATCCTGTAGAAAGTACAGCACAAGGCCTTAGAAGTGGCTTATATTCTGTAGTCAGGTGAGGCGAAGCAGGAGGAGGCGGGGTCATAGTGGAACATCTACTAGTCTAAGTAGATCTTCGTCCAACAGATTGGACAAGTGTTGAAGAATTCTTTGTATCAAGATCCCATGATGATGCAGTGTCTGATCTGTTGGATGAAAACCTACTTAGACTAGCAGATGGTTCCACTATGTCCCCGCCTCCTGCTTCGGCTCACCTGACTACAATATAAAAACCACTTCTAAGGCCCTGTGCTGTATTTTCTACATGACTGATGGACTGAACACATCGACTCCAGGCTGAGGGACTGATTACCTCAAACTCCTCCTCTCCTTATACCTTCCTGCTTTGTATAGGACTGATGAAGCCACTGTGTGGAGAAACGTTTCTTCAATAAATATTCCCAAACGTTGCATAAGTGTCTCAATTCTTCAACTTGTCGATTTTCAAAATCATTCATCACACACACACACACACACACACACACACACACACACACACACACACACACACACACACACAAAGGATAGGGAAGGAAGGCTGGTCCGAGGAAGTTTACAAAAAATGGTCCAATTGTGTGGATCAAGATCTTATTCACTACATCAAGGAAATCCCCAGATAAATGATTGCTTCTGTTCTGGAGCTGAATAGTTTCGTTCTTCATTACAGTATGTAGCAACGGAAGGATATTGAAATTCAAATTGGTCATATCTTTGTATCATTTAAACATGTATGAGCTGTACGTCCAACACCAGTTCCAATAAGCACTTAATTACTTTCCTATATAGGATCTGGATTATTATTATAATCAAAACTAAGTGCTAAAACCACTAGGGTCTTACAGCGTTGCTATAAGATCTGGAATTGAGCCAGTTAAGCTTTGCAGTACTTAATTATTTGTAATCCGTTTCTCAAGGTATTTACTATATATTGATTGACCAAGCATTGATAAGCTCGACTCTTTTTCTTGAAAAACATCTAATTCGCTTTTCATTTTCTTTTCGAAATCAGGAAAATGCACAGCTTTACTTTAGAGATTTTTTTCAAAATGTCTGGTCTGAGTCTGCTGAAGGATTATTTCTTTTCATAACGCTGTCATGAACCCATAGGAACTTACGTCAGCCTGGATTCTTTTCTCCCACAATTTCCTGAAATAGACACCATTTTGTTTCTGTCTTTTTTTTTCTTACTGCTCAGCATCGACCGTGTTATATTAATCTAAAAATAAAACGAGGCGAAGACAATAATAAAAAAAATACTAGATCATACATTTCTTTTACAATTAACTTTGTTTTATATAAAAGCATCGTCAACTACGTAACTCTAACTTATTCTTTCTAAATCATATGTAGAATGTTACTGGACGGATCCCCGGGCAGCTAGATTTGTTCCAGCGACTCAGTGTTGCAGTCGTAGGTGCGCCACCCAGCTCTGAGGAGTTGGATCAGATTATTATAACGCAACTTTTTAACACAGCAATATATACTTGCAAAGTATCCCTTGAATCTCATGCCATCTCTGTTGCATCAATGATTCGTTTAGACCTTATGTACCATATTATATAATAAAATATACAGATTTCTAAAAATATAAAAGAAGGGGTTGTAGGAGAAGAGGACAATTCAAATGGCTTCAGGGAGAAATCCAAATGTATTTCCTTGAGGCAATTACATCTACTTCACCGAGGCTATGGGTCCCCATAATTTACACTTGAGGTGGTTTCCATCTATATGTATGTCACTGCACATAATTTACATAATGAAATTCTTAATAAAGCAAAAAAAAAAAAACTATAGTAGTTTGTGTTATTACCTAAGCACAAACACTTTTGGTTTTGTTAATGTCAGTGTCATTGAAGCTAAAACCTTGGAATGTTTTAAAAATATGTTTGACTTATATATGACTAATAGGGGCTGGATATGAATAGGACCTACCTAGCATAAATTACTAGGATTATTGAAGCTATTTTTTTGCTTTGCCATTTTTTTGGCGATTTCCCTTGGATTGTGCCGCCAAGGGTAGCTGCACAACTGGGTTTCCTGTAAATAATATTGAAAAAAATATGAGCATTCGTTTTCTAAACGGCGTCAATATTTAATGGTTTATACATCTTACATTCAGGATATAACCTATTAAATTTTGTTTGTGTGTAGGCAAATTTGGAAACATGTCAAATTAGTTACAAAAACAAAAGTTGAAATTGGTGCAGTAAACTGAAAATCCCTCTTCTGAGCTCCTTCAAATATTCGGCTGTGGTGTCCTGTCCAGGGAACAGGGTTCGCTGGTTCGCTTTGTTATTGGGAAAAGTATAGATGGAAAACACATACGAATTACACGTAAATATAAGCAAAGTAAAAATGACGAAATTCATGGAGTTTCCTAAATAAAACACAAACATTAAATATTTCCTAAGTGAATAAAAAATGGAAACGTAAAAGTAACGAAAGTGAATTAAAATAAGTAAATATATAAGAGCAGTAGCAGAAATGTTGAAGGGAAAGTTGTCAACACTTTCCATTATGTTCTGCTCTCTAAAGATAACCACGAGCTTCGTTTTCAAGTACAAGGAAAACCGACCAACCTACACAATCTTCTCCACTTTTACTCTAGGCACGATACCAGAATTAAATGTGGTGTAGTTATCGGCTTCCTTATTCATGCTCTCCAAGTCTTCAATGGTGAGTTCCTCGAACAAGTGTTTTCTAAACTTGGCTCTCCTCATCACATCATCAGAGACTGCAGGAGCCGCGCAAATAATGTCTTCAGCTCTGTGGTCGGAAAAAAGGTAACAGGCTAAAAAATAAAAATAAAAAAAAGTCGAGGAAAAAGAGTCACAACTTTAAGTAGACAAAAATTCCGAGAAGAAAGTCTATATTTTATTTGAAGTTGTGAGCAATAATAAAAAAAAATACTGAATATTGAAAACATATTAAAATCGGTTAAATATTTACAGATTTTAAACACATAATAACGAGGAATTACATGTACTACAAGTATTCCATGTTGACGATTAAGACGAATATTCCAACCAGCACCGCAAAAATTCTGGCAATCTTGCGGCGGAGTAATCATCATATAAGTTACGAAGGCGTTCTTGCAGCCGCACATAGTGCAAAAGAACTCTTTTTAGTTACGTTGCCAACAACTGAAACTTTTCAGTGACACGCCAGATTAAGGTATGGTAGTGACAAACGAAGCTGAATAACTTATTATTCCACTCTTTACAGATGGTGTTGATAGGATGATTATTGTTCATGGTGATGTTATGCACATTTCCCATAATTAACTCTTCGGCTTCAAATAGATCTAGGGGTAAAAAAGCTATAGTATCACTCATGCTACAAGATAAAAAAAATCTCAACATTAATATTATACTGCGTTGTGAGACGCAGTTCGTGGATCGTCTACCAACTGTACAGTAAAAAAACTTTGTTTTTCACGTCGTGGCCAAGAATAACGCTCTTGACACCATCTTTATACTCAGTTACCACAGAATGAACATTGATAATGTAGTCTAGTTCTGCACATTTATCAGCTATAGCCTGAAAGAGTTCTTCACAAGTGGCACGAGTCTTGTTTGCAAGAGCATACACTGAAGTAATAGGTATTTCACCGAGAGGTACTCAGATGTAGAGCTTTTATATGTTGAAGCCATAGCAAAGTTGCCATCCATACAGAGTATCACTGTTGCCAAATACTAGGAAGCAGTTGTGTACATTTGGCCCGTTAACGTAGAGTAATAACTAATTGCAGTTGGGGCAAATTGTGTGAGTAAACTCTGTAGGAAAATCATCTCTATTTTCTTGCAGACGTAGTACAAGTGGAGTAGGCGACTGGTTGTGAAGGGTTCATTTACAAGTATCCTTGTTCCTGGTGATTTTATGTTTTATTCTTAACCTTTAATTTCACCAATGTCAATAAGCATCTGAGAATGTCCTATTAGTGTAACATCTTTTATATTCCACATTAAAAGCAATTTTCGGACATCCATACTGAAATATGAAACAATGAAAGGTAAGTACTGGGGAAATGGTAGGCTGCCTAGTCTCCAAAGATATTACTTGGGAGAAAGCACATGATTACTGCCATGATATTTACTCTGCTAGGCTCAATACAGCCTCATTTACTTGGCTTTACAACAGTCAATTAAATCCTTTGAAATAATGAAGTACAATGATCCTAGGATCACTTAAATTATCACTATTCCTTTGATCCATTACACAAAGCAGAGTACTGGTCCATGTATCGTTGATCTGATGGGGTTCGAAGACCCAGAGCTTGAGGTTAATTATTAACTGCACTAGTACATTGGGACTGAATACTGCAAAGTTACTAGTTCACGTCTAGTGTCAGTGATTGTTTTCGTGATTGTTCTCGGTCGATTTATTTCTCTATCCTATCCACCTCTGGGTATCACTAGCGATGCGTACTCCCATGGACCTGTAATCATAAACTAATGCACGGTGGCTTAGATTAGCCACTGTACCCTTAGATATCATGGCAAATCTCATAACTATTGGCTTATCGGGGACTGTATCTTATTTCAAGTTAGGAAGTTGTTTATTAGTCCCTTACCTGTCATGGATAGTTTCACTGTGGCATAATCTGTACCTTCTTTCTTAGTACGGCTATACCACCTGCGCAGTAATGGCTATTCATTAGCCATACCCACCATGCATGATAAATTAAAACCCCTCCCTAAGTGGCATGGTCATACAGAATACTGTAGAGGAATGAAGGCCAACACTATACCTAAAATAGCATTCATACTTCTGTTGTCTGCTAAAGTCACGCTAAATTATTCAGCTGACTCAACGTATCTCCTGCAATCAGTTCAGCACTAACACTTCCTCTGCTTGTGTGAGACTTCGCTGAACTTTACATACCAACTGACGCCTGTGAACTCGAATCACTAACCGCACTGACCTCTGGTCTGGCTTATCAATCTTGTGCGAATCCACTGAACTCCGCTTAACAACTCGTTCTTTTGAGCTCTGTTTAGCTATTTCCTGCCTCGCACCACCATCCTAACAACGTTGCTTCACACCTCCCTCTCGTTACACCCAGTTTCTTAATGACAATGAAATATTGCGATATTGCGCAAAGAATGTAATTACAAGGTTTAAGGAAGCGCATCATTGCAATTATGAGAGATTATAACCCTGCTTCATGCAACACTGTGATTGGTGCATACTCGTGACATTAACTTGACCTTTGCTTTCTTAATTGAACCACAGATATATTTTCTTCCCTTTGTAAAGGGTCTTTTGCTCTTTGCATTGCGTGACTCGTTTCCGATTTATTAATTTCACTAACCGTTAAAAATAATGCATAGTACATACAGTAACCAGTTATCTAATGGTACAATAGTTTTCACACTATTGTTGTCAGCATCGTTCTTATTCACTGTTCTCCATAACTTTGAGTATCTGTCTCATTATCTGTTCTTCATAACTGTATCATTCTTACTGTTCTCAGTAGCTGTATCATTCTTACTGTTCTCCATAACTGTATCATTCTTACTGTTCTCCATAACTTTATCATTCTTACTCTGTTCTCCATAACTGTGAGTATCGTTCTTACTGTTCTACATAGCTGCGAGTATCTGTCATACTGTTCTCCATAACTGTATCATTCTCACTCTGTTCTCCATAACTGTGAGCATTGTTCTCACTAGCTACGCTTCATAAACCCAAGCATTGCTGTTACTAGCTCTGCCCCATAGTTGTAAGAATCTCTCTCTCTCTCTCTCTCTCTCTCTATATATATATATATATATATATATATATATATATATAAAGTCGTCTCTCATTAGCTTCTCTGTGTAGCAGTGAGCATCACTTTTACTAGGAGCTCTCTATTGCAATGAGCATAGCTCTGCTGCTTTTTCTTGCTATGAGCATCGCTCTGGTGCTCTGTATTGCTACGAGCATCGCTCTGGTGCTCTGTATTGCTGTGAGCATCGCTCTGGTGCTCTGTATTGCTATGAGCATCGTTCTGCTGCTCTCTCTCTCTTGCTATGAGCATCGTTCTGCTGCTCTCTCTGGTTACATGCATAGCTGTAGCTGCTCCTTAGTACTGTGGCCATCACTCTCACTAGCTGCTGTCCATAGCTGCAAGCATCACTTCCTTTCACTAGTTTTTCTTCAGAAGTGAAAATCGCTTTTAATAGTTAATCTCCATTACAGTGAATATCGCTCAATGTCATTAACTGCTCTTTATAACTGTGAACATCCGCCTCCCTCAACATCTGTTTCCCATACGAGTGAGCATGACTTTTGCTAGTCCCTATCATTACTGTAATCATCGCTCTCACTAGCAGCTCTTCATAGCTAAGAGTCTCTCTCTCTCTCTCTCTCTCTCTCTCTCTCTCTCTCTCTCTAGATACCCAGCATAGCTATAAGCATCACTCACTCTCACTAGCTGCTCTCCATAGCTATTAGCATCATTCTGTTTCACTCTCATTTAGCTGCTCTCCACATAAGTGAGTATCGCTCTCATTGACTACTTTTCTCAGCTTTCAGCATCTCTCTCTCTCTCTCTCTCTCTCTCTCTCTCTCTCTCTCTCTCTCTCTCTCTCTCTCTCTCTCTCTCTCTCACTCTCACTCTCTCTCACTCTCTCTCACTCTCTCTCACTCTCTCTCACTAGCTGCTCCTCACAGCAGCTACCACTGCTCTCTCACAAACTTCTTCCCACAGCTATAACCATAGCTCTTTCCCCATAGCTGTGACGATCTCATACTTTTACTAACTGCTTACGCTCAGTAGCTGTTCTCCACAGCTGTGAACACTGTTATGAGCATTGCTCCTTCTGTCAACAGTTTTGATCATCGATCTGTCTTACCAGCTGCTTTCCACAGCTATGAGCAACCGCTTTTCCTCACAAGCTGCTCTACAGCACCATAAGCATCCCTCACTAATTACCTTCCTTTCACAAAAACAAATCTGCTCTAATCATCTATTACAGCCACGTTTGTAAAGGACAACTCAGATTACCACACTAGAAAAAAATAATTTTAGAGCAGAGGTTGTAAAGTGGTGGCAGGAAAATGCAAGTCAGTCCCTGACGCGGGTTCTCCAGCCACAGGAGTTGCCCCAACTTTCCGCATGATGAGCCAATTGTCGCCCTGAGCCCCTCTAAGGGGCGGTGGGGGAGGGGGTGTAGTGGAGCAGGAGAGAAGTTGGGGTGTATGATTTAGGTGGGGAGTTTTGGGAACGACGTATGAGTGGTGGGTGTAGGGTGCTCCTTGTCGTGTGGTGGGGAGGAGTAGGACTGGATCTAGCGTGAAGTTCATCAGCAAGTGTTGTAAATATTACTGTTGTTAGTGAAAGAAACTTTTCAAAGTATTGGGATAATGTAGATTAAATAAATATTTTCGGTGGTTTACCTTTTACAAACTTCAGCGAAAATATCTCTCCCTCTCATTCTATCTGTCTGTCTGTCTGTCTGTCTGTCTCTCTCTCTCTCTCTCTGTATCTCTCTCTCTGTATCTCCTCTTTTCCTTGCCTGTACTTGACACGCAAACAAATGGTAACCTTCTTCATTATATTTTTATAAATGCAGAAATAGACAATATTGTAAATATTTTCATACGTTGACAAAATTTTTAAAATATAAAACACAGAAAGAGACAGACAGACACACACACACACACACACACACACACACACACACACACACACACACACACACACACACAGGCACGCATAATAGGAAGGGCACTGCAATGGATCAGAGAATATCTGACAGGGAGGCAACAACGAGTTATGGTACGTGACGAGGTGTCAGAGTGGGCGCCTGTGACAAGCGGGGTTCCACAGGGGTCAGTCCTAGGACCTGTTTGCAGATGATGTGAAGTTAATGAGAAGAATTAAATCAGTCGAGGATCAGGCAGGACTACAAAGAGACCTGGACAGGCTACAAGCCTGGTCCAGCAACTGGCTCCTTGAATTTAACCCCATCAAATACAAAGTCATGAAGATCGGGGAAGGGCAAAGAAGACCGCAGACAGAATATAGTCTAGGTGGCCAAAGACTAAATCCCCCACAAGGAAAAAGATCAAGGGGTGGGTATAGTACCGCGCACATCTCTTGAGGCGCACATCAATCAGATAATTGTTGCAGAATACGGGCGTCTGGCAAACCTGAGAATAGCGTTCCCATACCTCAGTAAGGAAACGTTATAGACTCTGTACACCATATATGCCAGGCTCATACTGGAGTATGCAGTACCAGTTTGGAATCCACACCTGGTCAACCACGTCAAGAAATAAGAGGATGTGCAAAGGTTTGCAACAGGACTAGTCCCAAAGTTCTACTGTCTTTTAATTATATCCTAGAATCTGTATTGATAAAGCCACTGGATGGCGAAAAGTCTAAGGGAATTGTCCTAAGAAGAAGGTCAAGGGAAATCGATTTGACGACATTGGAGGACAGGAGGGTCAGGGGAGACATGATAACGACATATGAAATCCTGAGAGGAATTGACAAGGTGGACAAAGACAGGATGTTCCAGAGATGGGGCAGAAAAAATGAGGCACAAGTGAAAGCTGAAGACCCCTATGAGTCAAAGGGATGTTAGGAATTATTGCTTCAGTCATAGAGTTGTCAGGAAGTGAAATAGCCTAGAAAGTGATGTAGAGGAGGCAGTAACCATACATAGCTTTAAGACGAGGTTTGATAAAGCTCATGGAGCAGGGAAAGAGAGGACCTAGTAGCAATCAGTGAAGATGCGGGGCCAGGAGCCATAAATCGACCCCTGCAACCACAAGTAGGTGAGTACAATTTGGTGAGTACACACACACACACACACACACACACACACACACACACACACACACACACACACACACACACACACACACACACACACATCCTCATCCTCACCTTCCATCCATCTTCCCTCTCCCCAGTCTTCTTTCTCCCCCCTCTCTCTCCCCCTCTCTCCTCCCTCCCAATACCCTCTTGTAACCCCTAAAACTCTCCTTGACGTTGCCCCCCCCTCCCAACCCATATCCTTCTCCCCCCTGGCCTACCTCCCTCCCTCTTCCCCTGCCTATAACACCCATCCTCACACAAATACCCACTCTGAAAATAAATAAGCTTCCTTCTGTGGTACAATGGGACAACAACCAAAAACAAGGCCGAGAGTCAGAGGTCTGGCAGACGAAGTTGGGAAGGACGATTGGGAGGCAGAGCTCAAAAAAAGGGAGGAAGACTGGGGAAGGCAGCTGGAAGAGCTTGGGAGGAGGATGGATTAGAGGATAGATGCAGAGAGCATAAAGTGGGAGCAATACGCCACAGTAGCAGAAGCCAAAATATAGTGCTAAGAAATCTGAAACAATCTAAAGAAAAAAATAACAGTCCAGACATAACACCAGGAACTCCTACGTCAGACACAGACATGGGGACTGGAGGGAGCAAGGAAGCTATACTGTATGCAAAGGTCCTGTCAGACCCACACGGAGTCAGGGCAAACAAATGGAGGACACTAGGAACAAATGAGAGGTTTAAAGACATTTAAGGAGCTAGTATATATGGAATAACTCTACCAGACTCATGCAGGGGCCAGGAACAGAGGAGCAGGAAAGACAGGCCAATGAGCATTGGGGCCTCAGCTAGGGAAGGGTTTGAAGGAAAGAACACTCCAAGGGAAGGAACAAAAAACACCTCAAAGGACGCAATGGGAGACACAGTGGGAGGAAGAAAGGGAGAGATCAGTTTTTGTCTATGGGCTCCAGGAAACCGAAGGGGAAACCTATGATGAAAGAAAACAGGAGGAGATAAAAGCGATTGCAGGTATCATGAAGGCAATAGGCGAGGGCGTCATGACCCAGGTGACAAATTTTCAGAGAACTGGGTGGTTCGCAAGGAGAAGGAAATGACCCCTCAAAGTAGTTTTTAAGGCAGAATCATCTCAAACCATGATTCTGCAGGTGAAAGCACAGCTGAGAGACAAACTGGAGTTCCAGAGTGTGTACCTCGATAGAGACAGAATGCAAGAGGAAAGGATGATTCTGAAAGAGTGCAAAAACGAAAGGAGGAATAGGAGAAAATGACAAAGAAAAGCAGAATAACCCAGAGACAGGTGGAAAGGCAAACACACACCCCAGAAACACCTGCAGAAGGACTCCAACCATGACAGCCCCAAGGCAACTGAACAATCTAAACCAGCAATCACACACCGATCCCTCTGTCTCCAACCCCACACCACAAACTCCACCCCTACAACAACCCCCTATGGGAACTCTTACCCCACCCCCACTGTAATCCCCCATTGACCCCCACCAGGGCTCCTGCTCTCCCATCAACAATATTCTACCAGGACCACAGTTTTAGAACAGAAGTTGAAGCTTTGGTACACTAATGCAGATGGAATAATGAATAAATATGAGGAGTGGCATGAAAGAATTAATGAGAAGTCCCCAGACATCATAGCAGTCACAGAAACGAAACTCACAGAGACAATAACAGATGCAATCTTCCCACCAGGATATCAGATCCAGAGAAAAGATAGAAGGAGCAGAGGGGAAGGAGGGGTTTCACTGCTCAAAAAAAAAATGATGGAAATTTGAGGAAATGGGAGACATGGACGAGATTGGAGAAAGAGAATAAATACATAGTAGGTACACTTAAGTCTGGGGTGCACAAGGTAGTCATTGCAGTGATGTATAATCCACCACAGAACTGCAGGAAGCGAAGAGAGGAATATGAAGAGGAGAGGTGGCAAGAAAAGTTCACTCGACCAGAGCAAAGTTACTGGGTTTAGGCGATTTCAACCACAGGGATAACTATTGGGAAATCCTGGAGCCACATGGGGGTCCCAAAACATGGAGAGCCAAGATGATGGATGTGGCACTAGAAAACCTCATGCACCAATATGTTAAGGACACTACCAGAGAGAGAGATAGAGAGAGAGGAGGATGAACCAGCAAGACTGGATCTTGTGGTCACCCTGAGCAGTTCAGACACTGAGGACATCACACATGAGAGGTCCCTAGGAGGTAGTGACCACGTGGTTCTGTGGTTTGAATGCATAGTAGAGTTACAAGCAGAGAGGGTAACAGGAGTTGAATGGGAAAAGCCAGACTATAAAATGGGGGACTTCATAGGATTGAGGAACTTTCTGCAGGAGGTTCAGTGGGACAGAGAACTGGTAGGAAAGTCCGTAAACGAAATGATGGAATACTTAACAACAAAATGCAAGAAGGCAGAGGAAAGGTTTGTCCCCAAGGGCAACAGAGCAAATGGGAAGACCAGAAGGGGCTCGTGATTTACCTGACGGTGTAATGAGGCAAAAACTAAGTGCACTAGAGAATGGAAAAAGTACAGAAGGCAAAGAACACAGGAAAATCAGGAGATTGGTCGAAGAGCCAGGAACGAGTATGCACAGGTAAGGAGGGAGGGAGGTGGAGCATCGAAAGTCAAGTCTGACCTGAAACTGCTGTATAGCCACATCAAGAGGAAGACAACAGTGATCAGGCTGAGGAAAGTAGGTGGGGAACTCACAAAAAACGATCAAGAGGTATGTTAGGAGCTCAATAGGAGATTTAATGAAGTATTTACAGTAGAGACAGGAAGGGCTCTGAGAAGACAACACAGAGGGGAACACCAACAGGAAATATACCAACAAGTGTTGGATGACATACAAACAACGGAGGAGGAGGTGCAGAAGCTGCTAAGTGACCTTGATACCTCAAAGGCGATGGGTCTGGACAACATCTCCCCATGGGTCCTTAGAGAAGGAGCAGAGAAGCTGTGCATGCCACTAACCACAATCTTCAACACATCCCTTGAAACTGGGCAACTACATGGGGTATGGAAGACTGCAAATGTAGTCCCATTTTTAAGAAAAAATAGAAACGAGGCACTAAACTACAGACCAGTGTCTCTGACGTGTATAGAATGCAAAGTCATGGAGAAGATTGTCAGGAGGAGAGTGGTGGAGCACCTGGAACGGAACAAGATTATAAACGACAACCAGCACGAATTCATTAAAGGAAAATACTGTGTCACAAATCTTCTGGAGTTCTATGACAAGATAACAGAAGTAAGACACGAGAGAGAAGGCTGGGTTGATTGCATTTTCCTGGACTGTAGGAAGGCCTTCGACACAGTTCCTCACAAGAGATTAGTGCAGAAGCTGGAGGATCAGGCACATATAACAGGAAGGGCACTGCAATGGATCAGAGAATACCTGACAGGGAGGCAACATCGAGTCATTGTACGTGATGAGGTATCACAGTGGGGGCCTGTGACGAGCGGGGTCCCACAGCAGTCATTCCTAGGACCAGTGCTACTTTTGTTATATGTGAATGGCATGATGGAAGGGATAGACTCTAAAGTGTCCCTGTTCGCAGATGATGTGAAGTTAATGATTAAATCAGATGAGGATCAGGCAGGACTACAAAGAGACCTGGACAGGCTGGACACGTGGTCCAGCAACTGGCTTCTCGAATTTAACCCTGCCAAACAGAAAGTCATGAAGATTGGGGAAGGGCAAAGAAGACCGCAGACAGAGTATAGGCTAGGTGGACAAAGACTGCAAACCTCACTCAAGGAGAAAGATCTTTGGGTGACCATAACACCGAGCACGTCTGCGGAGGCACACATCAACCAGATAACTGCTGCAGCATATGGGCGCCTGACAATCATGAGAATAGCGAATTCCGATACGATGTTGAGCCAGTATATAAACTATGGGAGCTAGACATCATCGGAATCATTGTGAATGAAAGAAGTCCAGATGATTCTATTACTCAGGAACAATACCTATAAAATGATAATTATGAATCTTAACAATACCAGGCGAGTCCTGTGGAAGCTGAATCAGCAAGAATTGTCCATAAATTTTAGAATGGCTTATGGACAATCTGGAACACAGTACCACAGGTTTAGAAAGACACCAAAATTCTAAGTAAAACTTGTAAAATGTTCAATAATAGATAAATTATGACTGTATTTAGATACTGATCAATATATATATATATATATATATATATATATATATATATAGTCTAATATGCTGTAATATGCCCATTATCTGCTAATTATAATTTTAAATGTGTATAAAAACTGTAAGAATTGGTGGTGTATAAAACACTTTATATTAGTTATGTCGTATAACGACGACCTTCGCCCGGCCACGATGGGCAAATTTTTTTTATAATTTTCCTGAATGTAGAGTATATATATGTAGACAGATAATGAGTGTAAAAAATTGTAATGCTGATAGACCTTCTAAAAATTTCAAGGAATGAGGGGGGGGGGGTTCCAGCGTCATGGAAAAATACATGAAAAGGACGCCATATGTGAGTAATCTGGGAACACTGGTTTTGACAATTGGGGAGTGTAATCTGGCATCACTGAGGCCAAATTTGTGTGTATCGACCTCGATCTGTAATTAAAATAATGGAGCGTCGTCCAGAGAAGAATTTGGATATATTTCAGGGAAAACCCACTTTAATACAGTGATAGGAATGAAAGTTGGAGGACGCCGAGGCTCCCTTGTAGCACACCTTAGATGATTACCCGTAAATTACAGTAATTTTATGTTGACCTTCGTAATTTCTGGCTGTTAGAGTAGCATTAAGGTGTGTTCCACTAGCAATATTGGTGCTGAATGCTAATATAAAAAAAAATTCTTTCTAAATAATTGAATTTTTTTTCACCATATGCAGTTATAATGTTAATAATGTATATGAAATGAACTCAATACCTTTTTCGCTCAAGTCACGAATAATATTTATACAGTCCACTATGTTATAATTTCCCAGTGTTACTGGTATTATATTTTTATTTTTTTTAATATTCATAGGCCCGACTTTACTTGTGGGTGGGAAAAAGAGTGTGTGGGTCTCGAAGGAGACCCACACACTCTGAGGTACAACTATCATTGGCAAATTCAGTAAATTGGTTCTTAGTTGTAATCCCCTTAAATATTTCATTAATGTCCCTGTGACCCTCATCTCCAGAATTTCCAACAACCCCTACCCCTCCTTCCCTTCACTACCGATTTTTACACCCTCCAGGTCAACCTATTTTGCTCCAACCTCTCTAAATGACTCAGCCCCCTCAGTAACCCCTCTTCAGCCTCAGAGTAATACTATTAGTAACTCCACACCTCCCCCTAATACTACGAATTCTCTGCATAATATTTACACCACGTATTGCCCTTTTTCTCGTTGCAGCATTGTGAGGGAAAAGTTCAATAGACAGGAGTAGCAATATAAGAACATAAGAACATAAGAACGAAGGAACACTGCAGAAGGCCTACTGGCCCAAGCGAGGCAGGTCCAAGTCTCCTACCGGCTTAAGCCAATGCATCCAACCTAGTCAGGTCAGGTCACATTGACTTAAGGGAGGAACACGGCAACCGACCTGGTAGCACAAGCTATCAGGTCCAACTCACACCCACCCACATCCACTCATGTATTTATCCAACCTATTTTTAAAGCTACACAACGTTCTGGCCTCTATAACTGTACTCGGGAGTTTGTTCCACTCATCCACAACTCTATTACCAAACCAGTACTTTCCTATATCCTTCCTGAATCTGAATTTTTCCAACTTAAAACCATTACTGCGAGTCCTGTCTAGGCTAGATATTTTCAGCACACTATTTACATCCCCTTTATTTATTCCCGTCTTCCATTTATACACCTCAATCATATCCCCCCTAATTCTACGTCTTTCTAGAGAGTGCAGATTCAGGGCCTTTAGTCTATCCTCATAGGGAAGATTTCTGATACATGGGATCAACTTTGTCATCCTCCTTTGTACATTTTCCAGAGAATTTATATCCATCCTGTAATACGGTGACCAAAACTGTGCAGCATAATCTAAATGAGGCCTAACCAAGGATGTATAGAGTTGAAGAACAACCTGAGGACTCCTATTATTTATGCTTCTTGACATGAAGCCAAGGATTCTATTAGCTTTATTGCGAACACTTATGCACTGTTGTCTTGGTTTCAGATTACTGCTAACCAGAACTCCTAAATCTTTTTCGCAATCCGTAATATTAAGATCTACATTATTTAGTTTATATGTGGCATGGTTATTGTCCTGTCCAACATTTAGAACTTTGCATTTGTCTATATTAAACTGCATCTGCCACTTCTCCGACCACTGCATCAGTCTATTCAAATCTTCCTGGAGTGCTCGAATGTCCTCGTCAGAATGAATTCGACAGCCTATTTTGGTGTCATCGGCAAACTTGCCGATGTCGCTCTTTATGCCCTCATCTATGTCGTTTATGTAGATTGTGAACAGCAGGGGGCCCAACACTGACCCCTGTGGAACACCGCTCGTAACGCTTCCCCACTCTGATTTCTCCCCATTTATGCAAACTCTCTGCTGCCTATTTGTCAACCATGCCTCTATCCAGGAAAAAATTTCTCCTCCTATTCCATGTGCTTTAATTTTCCTCAATAGTCTCTGATGTGGGACCCTGTCAAAAGCCTTACTGAAGTCCATATACACAATATCATATTCATTACCATGATCTACCTCCTCAAATACCTTAGTGAAAAAAGTTAATAAATTCGTAAGGCAGGAACGCCCCTTTGTAAAACCATGCTGAGATTCGTTGATTAATTTATGCTTTTCAAGGTGGCTACGAACTGCCTCGGCAATTATTGATTCCATAAATTTTCCCACTATGGAGGTTAGGCTTATTGGTCTATAGTTCGAAGCTAAGGACCTGTCACCTATTTTGAAAATAGGTATCACATTTTCCATTTTCCACTTATCTGGCACCATGCCAGTTTGTAGTGATATGTTGAAAAGATTAGCCAAAGGTGTGCTAAGCTCCTCTTTACATTCCTTTAGAACCCTTGCCTACAGTTCATCAGGGCCTGGGGATTTGTTAGGCTTTAATTTATCTATTTGCCTAAGGACCATGTCACTTGTGACCCTAATCGTGCACAGTTTATTATCGTCCTGTTCTACATAATTTATCATTACTGGAATATCGCTGGTATCTTCCTGTGTAAAAACTGAGAGGAAGTATGTGTTAAAAATTCTACACATTTCCTTATCACTGTCAGTGAGCTGTCCCGAGGAACTTTTGAGTGGGCCTATCTTGTCCCAGATCTTACTTCTGTATACCTGAAAGAATACTTTTGGGTTAGTCTTCGATTCTCTTGCAACTTTAACCTCATAATCTCTTTTTGAATTTCTAATTCCCTTTTTTATTTCTCTCTTTAACTGAATATAACGATTTCTTAATTGCCCCTCTCCTCTTTTGATTTGCCTATATATGCCTCTCTTTTGACCAATCAGATATTTTAATCTATTGTTCATCCATTTAGGATCATTTTTGTTTGACCTGATTTCCCTATTTGGAACATAATTTGACTGAGCAGCTAGAACTATGCCCTGGAAAGCAACATATCGGCAACCATCACCACCTACCTGACCCTTAGTCAGGTCATTCCAGTTCAGCCCACCTAAGTAATTTTTCAGTCCTATGAAATCAGCCAAGCGAAAGTCAGGGACGGAGACTTGATTGCCATTATTAGGGGAATTCCATGATATATTAAAACTGAGTGATTTGTGATCACTTTCCCCAAGCTCATCATTAACCTCAAGATTATTAATTAGTGTTTCCCTACTGGCAAGAACCAAGTCAAGGAGGTTATTTCCCCTAGTAGGCTCTGTCACAAACTGTTTTAAAAAACAATCCTGGATCGTATCAAGAAAGTCACCTGACTCTAAATTTACTGTCAAATTGCTCCAGTCAATCTGTCTATAGTTGAAATCTCCCATTAGCACAACATTTTCGTATGTAGATGCCTTACGAATTTCGTCCCATAGAAGTTTACTGCACTCCCTATCAAGATTTGGGGCCCTGTAAATCACACCCAAAATTAGTTTTTCTCGGCCCTCGAGAAGCTGTAACCAAACAGATTCAGTGGCTGACGCTTCTAATTTAATATCTTGTCTAACACAACAATTTAAATTGTCTCTGACATACATCGCTATTCCACCACCTTTCCTGTTGACCCTGTCAGTGTGGAATAATTTATAACCTTGTATGTGACATTCAGAGGGCATCTCTCTATCTTTCAGATTGAGCCAGGTCTCTGTTATAGCAATAATATCTATGTTTCCTGCACTTGCAATTAATTTTAGCTCATCTATCTTATTTCTTACACTCCTGCTATTAGTATAGTAAACCTTAAGGGAGCTAGTCCCTTGCTGCCCTCTGCTGTCCCCCTTTGTTTGCTGAACTGATCTATTGTCTTTATTTATAACTTCATGCTGAATGCCTTTTATACATTTACTGTTTCAAACCCTAGTGTTGCAACCTGCTTGTTTCCCACACACACCCATACCTCTATCTTCCATCAGTTTAAAATCATAGGCATTTCACCAATGGCCTTCTCAATCGAGTCTGCAAGTGCTACCACCCCTGCCCCAGAGAGATGTACCCCATCCCTTGCATACATATCATGTTTGCCATAAAAGTTGTTCCAGTTGTCAATGAATGGGATTGCAAGTTCCTTGCAGTATCTGTCTAGCCAGCAATTTACACCAATTGCCCTAGACAACCATTCATTTCCTACTCCCCTTCTAGGCAAGATGCTACATATGATTGGGATCCCTCCCTTAGACTTAATGAAATCTATAGCTGACCTGTACTTATCTAGCAGCTCTTCTCTCCTACCCTTCCCAATATCATTTCCACCAGCGACCCCCCCTCCCCCCATCATCAGCAAGGGCTACGATTTCAACAAGCAGTGTCACCAACACCAGACACCCAAGTGTTAAATTAGCGTTGAATTCAGTTATCATTTATATTTTTCCTTTTTCATTTTCTTTAATATAGGATTAATATTTCATATTTAAGTGTTTTATATATTATATTTTCTACATAATAAAGTGTTTATGTTTGTCTGTTATTATTTCTTTTTCTATTCACTAATTTTCCTGAGGAGGAGCCAGCCTGAGTAATACTGTCTGAAGTTGTTACAGGGCTGAGTAAGCCTTCACAAGCATTCACAACTCATGTATGTACAACTACACTCTCGTACATTACCTTCTTTGCCTCCATGGATAACATTTTTTGTCTCCTCATATACCTTAATACATCAGTCATCTTTTTTCTTCATCAATTCTATGGTTAACCTCATCCTTCATAAATCCATCTGCTGACAAATCTACTCCCAAATATCTGAGGACATTCACTTCTTCCATACTCGCTACCTCCAGTGTGATATCCAATTTTTCTTTACCTAACTCGTTTGATATCCTCACCACTTTACTCTTACTAATGTTCACTTTCAAGTTAATTTTGTTACACATCCTCTCAAACTCGTCCATTAACCATTGCAATTTCTCTTTAGAATCTCCAAAGACCACAGTATCATCAGCAAAATGTATTTGATTCCTCATGCATTTGATTCCTTATAATTTAATTCCACCCCTCTCTCCATGTAGAATATCTACTGTGAGAAAATTGTGAAATTCGAAGTGGTCTCGTAACTTCTTACATTGTCAAGGAACTGTAAAAATAAAAGATCAACAGGAAGGTATATAAGGATGAGACTACAACTAGCAGTCACCTTATAACACTTGGCCTTTTCATGATGATGTGGGTAGGTAGTCAAGGATCTGTCGGACACAGTTTATATCCTACCCAAGCTTAAGAATTTAACTTGTAATGTTGAATTCTTCCCAAATGAAACTTAATTGTATTATATTTCTCTCGACCATGAACCTGCTTGATATAACTTTCTCGGACTTTAAAAATCAATTGGTTAGTTATAGTCTTTCACGTGAATAAACAGAGCATTAGAATCTTGTCCACTTACAATGTTATATTTATATTTAGTTCGTTTTTTTGCGGTTTGGCCGTAATAAACTATCACATTTTTTACAAGGAATCTTTTAAAAAAAATATAATTTTTTTTTATTGTATAAAGAATTTTAAATACAACTTTGATATTAATATTCTTTAGTAGAGAAGGTATATGAAGCAGGTTTTCATGGTACTGGTGAACCAAGAAAATTTTAGTAGAATAAGGATGTTTTATGCCAAATGAATAAGTAGTGTTTTTTTTTCATAAATCTGCTTAAATCAGTCTAATCATTGATTTTAAGTAGGATTTATGAATTTAAACTAACCTGTGATTTACAGCATATTTTACCTAATAAAAATTAGTTTTTTTTGCATCATTGCCAATGAAAATATATATTAAACTCTTAAAAAAAGGTTTTGGGAAAAGTCTAGTTTTTAATTAAGGCACTTCGATCTATTCGGCAATTTCGGCATATTAGGAACGACATGTATATACATTTATTAAATTACTGATCTATCGCATTGGACATGTGATAGATCAGAGAAATGAGTCAATGTTATCCACAGCATGAATTAGATGATGAGAGGCGAAATATAACATGGTAATTTTCCTGCTACGTTCAGTATCTGAAGTTGTTACGTAGTGGTGAATCTCACTGACAAGAGCCGAGATTCACCAGTGGGTCTTAGTGAAAAAGGTTGGCATATGTTGGTGCGTGGTTTGGCAGTCACGTGAGGATATAATGTGTGTGATGGGTGGCTACTGCCCCGATGGCCCAGCACTTAAGGGCGCTACTTCAGCGAATGGCGGCACGTCCGCTGCACCGCTGCTCTAATGGCTTACCCTACCATGTCCTGCACCTCCCTCTGCTGCTTCTCTTTATTGTGCTATTCCTAACACAACACTGTATAGTATCACTACCAACACAACACTGCTGCCTCTGTTTGGTATCACTGCCAACTCAACACTGCTGCTTCTCTGTGTGGTATCACTGCCAACTCAACACTGCTCCTTTTCCTTATGCTTCTCTTTATTATGGCACTTACTAATCTGCTGCTTGATGCCACTACCAACACCACACTGTTGCTACTCTCTATGATGCCACTACCAACACAACACTGTTACTACTCTCTATGATGCCAATACGAACAGAACACTCCTGCTTCACTTTATGGTGTCAGTGCTAACATGACACTGTTTCTTCACTTTATGGTGTCAGTGCTAACACAACACTGTTGCTTCACTTTATGGTGTCAGTGCTAACATAACACTGTTGCTTCACTTTATGGTGTCAGTGCTAACATAACACTGTTGCTTCACTTTATGGTGTCAGTGCTAACATAACACTGTTGCTTCACTTTATGGTGTCATTGCTAACACAACACTGTTGCTTCACTTTATGGTGTCAGTGCTAACATAACACTGTTGCTTCACTTTATGGTGTCAGTGCTAACATAACACTGTTGCTTCACTTTATGGTGTCAGTGCTAACATAACACTGTTGCTTCACTTTATGGTGTCAGTGCTAACACAACACTGTTGCTTCATTTTATGGTGTCAGTGCTAACACAACACTGTTGCTTCACTTTATGGTGTCAGTGCTAACACAACACTGTTGCTTCACTTTATGGTGTCAGTGCTAACACAACACTGTTGCTTCACTTTATGGTGTCAGTGCTAACACAACACTGTTGCTTCACTTTATGGTGTCAGTGCTGACACAACACTGTTGCTTCACTTTATGGTGTCAGTGCTGACACAACACTGTTGCTTCACTTTATGGTGTCAGTGCTAACACAACACTGTTGCTTCACTTTATGGTGTCAGTGCTGACACAACACTGTTGCTTCACTTTATGGTGTCAGTGCTAACACAACACTTGCTTCACTTTATGGTGTCAGTGCTGACACAACACTGTTGCTTCACTTTATGGTGTCAGTGCTAACACAACACTGTTGCTTCACTTTATGGTGTCAGTGCTGACACAACACTGTTGCTTCACTTTATGGTGTCAGTGCTAACACAACACTGTTGCTTCACTTTATGGTGTCAGTGCTGACACAACACTGTTGCTTCACTTTATGGTGTCAGTGCTAACACAACACTTGCTTCACTTTATGGTGTCAGTGCTGACACAACACTGTTGCTTCACTTTATGGTGTCAGTGCTAACACAACACTGTTGCTTCACTTTATGGTGTCAGTGCTAACACAACACTTGCTTCACTTTATGGTGTCAGTGCTGACACAACACTGTTGCTTCACTTTATGGTGTCAGTGCTGACACAACACTGTTGCTTCACTTTATGGTGTCAGTGCTAACACAACACTGTTGCTTCACTTTATGGTGTCAGTGCTAACACAACACTGTTGCTTCACTTTATGGTGTCAGTGCTGACACAACACTGTTGCTTCACTTTATGGTGTCAGTGCTAACACAACACTTGCTTCACTTAATGGTGTCAGTGCTGACACAACACTGTTGCTTCACTTTATGGTGTCAGTGCTAACACAACACTGTTGCTTCACTTTATGGTGTCAGTGCTAACACAACACTGTTGCTTCACTTTATGGTGTCAGTGCTAACACAACACTGTTGCTTCACTTTATGGTGTCAGTGCTGACACAACACTGTTGCTTCACTTTATGGTGTCAGTGCTAACACAACACTGTTGCTTCACTTTATGGTGTCAGTGCTGACACAACACTGTTGCTTCACTTTATGGTGTCAGTGCTAACACAACACTGTTGCTTCACTTTATGGTGTCAGTGCTGACACAACACTGTTGCTTCACTTTATGGTGTCAGTGCTAACACAACACTGTTGCTTCACTTTATGGTGTCAGTGCTGACACAACACTGTTGCTTCACTTTATGGTGTCAGTGCTAACACAACACTGTTGCTTCACTTTATGGTGTCAGTGCTAACACAACACTGTTGCTTCACTTTATGGTGTCAGTGCTAACACAACACTGTTGCTTCACTTTATGGTGTCAGTGCTAACACAACACTGTTGCTTCACTTTATGGTGTCAGTGCTAACACAACACTGTTGCTTCACTTTATGGTGTCAGTGCTGACACAACACTGTTGCTTCACTTTATGGTGTCAGTGCTAACACAACACTGTTGCTTCACTTTATGGTGTCAGTGCTAACACAACACTGTTGCTTCACTTTATGGTGTCAGTGCTAACACAACACTGTTGCTTCACTTTATGGTGTCAGTGCTAACAGAACAGTCTTCTGCTTCTACATAACCAATATTCTATATTATCATCACTACCTGCTGCGCCATCTATACCTACTGTTCCGTCACCAACTACTGCTCAATCACCCCCTGCTACTCCTTCACCACCTACTACTCCTTCAACACCTGCTACTTTTTCACCACCTACTACTCTTTCACCGCCTGCTACTCTTTCAACACCTACTACTCCTTCACCAACTGTAGCTCCTTCACCATCTGCTACTTCTTCAACACCTGCTACTAATTCAACACCTGCTACTTCATCCCCTGCTACTCCTTCACCATCTTGTACTCCTTCAACACCTGCTATTTCTTCATCCCCTGCTACTCCTTCACCATCTGCTACTCCTTCAACACCTGCTACTTCTTCATCCCCTGTTACTCTTTCACCACCTGCTACTCCTTCTCCACCTGCTACAACTTCATTATCTTCTACTCCTGCACCACCTGCTACTCCTTCAACACTTCTTCTTGCTGAATAAGGCAAGTGAAAATTTGTGTATGCAACAATTTCGCAAAAATCATCCTGAACCTAACGAAAAACAATATAAATCGTTGTGTTTATTTATTATTAAATTATTGTAAACTTATGTAAAATATATTTAGTTGGATTAGGCTGAATAAAATTGCGCTTGTTACAATAACATTAATGAATCAACATTAATGAAAAAAATATATCTTTAAATGTATGAGAGAAAATTTTAGAAAGGACTTAATTTTAAATGAGTTCTTGCTAATTGACCAGTTTTACATATTCGGCACGACAGACATATATATATATATATATATATATATATATATATATATATATATATATATATATATATATATATATATATATATATATATACATATATATTTTTTTTTTCAACAAGTCGGCCGTCTCCCACCGAGGCAGGGTGACCCAAAAAAGGAAGAAAATCCCCTAAAAGAAAATACTTTCATCATCATTCAACACTTTCACCACACTCACACAATATCACTGTTTTTGCAGAGGTGCTCTGAATACAACAGTTTAGAAGCATATACGTATATATCCCTACAAACTGCCAATATCCCAAACCCCTCCTTTAAAGTGCAGGCATTGTACTTCCCATTTCTAGGACTCAAGTCCGACTATATATATATATATATATATATATATATATATATATATATATATATATATATATATATATATATATATATATATATATATATATACATGTATATATATATATACCTCACAATCCCGTCACCATTTCAAAGACCGCACCTCACAGTCACGTGACAGCACCCGACTCTGTGAAGGGAACCTGATGCTCCACCCAAGCATTAAGATTTTTTACTTGACTAATGTATCATTAAATTCTTCCCAAATTTTATTAATAATAAATTAATCCAATTTATATAAACCAAAAGAAATATTCATATTATATTCAAAACTGCTTTTTATGAAACATGATTCTATTATAATCCTGTCAAACATAGACTTGCTGGTTACAACTTTCTCATCCTCCTGAAAATCAATTGGATAGTTAAAATCTCCCACATGAATAAATAGAGCAATAGAATCTTGTCCACTTCTAATGCTTATTTATGTTGTTTTAATTTTAGTTCGACTTTTACCAGTTTGACCGTAATAAACTTTATCGCATATTTTACAAGGAATCTTATAGACACATACGTCAGCATTTTGGAGGTAATTTTTTATCCAATTTTTTTTTTACTGTATCAAGATTTTTAAATACAACTTTGATATTAAAAGTGTTAAAAAGAGATGGCATATCAACCAAGTTTTCATGGTATGGGAGAACCAACATATTTTTAGTTGAATAAGGTTGGTTGTCCCTTTTTGTATTGTAAAAAGTATTTCTAGCTATTTTAAAGGAATTGACAATTACGTTTCTTGGGTATTTTAGATAATTAGCTATTTCATAAATTTGGGAGATTTCTTCATCTATGAACTCGGGGCTACAATACGTAAAGCTCTCAAAAAACATTGATGAGAAAGCTTTCTTGCTGATCTTTTGTGTTTTATAGTTACCTGATAATGTTAGAGGTCACGAACGCGCGAGGAATTTCGCTATTTTTTCGTAGTGGTTGTTTTGCATATTGTGATATCACCTGTTTGCTGTGATCTGATTGCAGGGCACATTGTCCCGACTCTAAGAGACAACACAACATACGTCTCAAATTCCGAATGAGCCAGTGATCCTTGGTAAGATGATACGCATGTTGTGTTGTTTCTTAGAGGCGGGGAAAATGATTGTGGTGTCGAATCCTGGCCTGCCGCAGTTTGGTAAATAATTTAAAATAACCTGTTTCGTTATTTTATTGATATATATATATATATATATATATATATATATATATATATATATATATATATATATATATATATATATATATATATATATTTATATATATATATATATATATTTATATATATATATATATATTTATATATATATATATATAATATATATGTGCCGAATATGTAAAACTGGTCAATTAGCAAGAACTCATTTAAAATTAAGTCCTTTCTAAAATTTTCTTTTATACGTTTAAAGATATATTTTTTCATTAATGATAATGTAAAAATTTATAATTTTTCACCAAAAGAATCTTAGAAAACTTACCTAACCTTATTAAAACAAGAACAATTTATTTGAGCCTAATCCAACTAAATATATTTTAGATACGTTTACAATAAATTAATAATAAACAAACACAGTGAAATATATTTTTTTCGTTAGGTTCAGAATGATTTTGGGGAAATAACTGCATACACAAATTTTCGTTTGTCCTATATGGCAAGATGAGCGTTGCTATTTAAACCAAGATCGCAAGTTCTGCCTTTTCGGCACGACATTATATATATATATATATATATATATATATATATATATATATATATATATATATATATATATATATATATATATATATATATATATATATATTTATATGTCATGCCGAATAGGCAGAACTTGCGAACTTGGCTTAAATAGAAACTCTCATCTTGCCATATAGGACAAGTGAAAATTTGCATATGCAATAATTTCGCCAAAATCATTCTGAACCTAAGGAGAAAAATGTATTTGATTGTGTTTGTTTAGTCCTAAATTATTGTAAACGTATTTAAAATATATTTAGTTGGGTTAGGCTAAAATAAATTGCTCTTGTTATAATAAGGTTAGGTAAGTTTTCTAAGATTCTTTTGGTGCAAAATGAAATTTTTTTACAGGAACATTAATGAAAAAAATAAATATTTAAACATATAGGAGAAAATTTCAGAAAAACTTAATTTTAAATGAGTTTTTGCTGATTGACCAGTTTTACATATTCGGCACGACATATATATATATATATATATATATATATATATATATATATATATATATAAACAAGTCGGCCGTCTCCCACCGAGGCAGGACGACCCAAAAAAGAAAAAAAATCCCCCCCAAAAAATACTTTCATCATTCAACACTTTCACCTAACTCACACATAATCACTGTTTTTGCAGAGGTGCTCAGAATATAACAGGCTAGAAGCATTTACGTATAAATATACACAACATATCCCTCCAAACTGCCAATTTCCCAAACCCCTTCTTTGAAGTGCAGGCACTGTGCTTCCCATTTCCAGGACTCAAGTCGGGCGATATAAAAATAACCGGTTTCCCTGAATCCCTTCACTAAATATTACCCTGCTCACACTCCAACGCTCGTCAGGTCCCAAATATCATTCGTCTCCATTCACTACTATTTAACACGCTCACGCAAGCTTGCTGGAAGTCCAATCCCCTCGCCAACAAAAGTCCCTTTACCCCCTCCATCCAACCTTTACGAGGACGACCCTTTACCCGCCTTCCTTCCCCTACAGATTTATACGCTCTCCATGTTATTCTACTTTGATCCATTCTCTCTAAATGACCAAACCACCTCAACAACCCCTCTTCAGCCCTCTCACTAATACTTTTATTAACTCCACACCTTCTTCTAATTTCACACTCCGAATTTGCCCTTGGACACAACCGCTTCCTCGCTGCAGCATTTACAACCCAAGCTTCATACCCATATAAGAGTGTTGGTGC
The DNA here is from genome assembly GCF_038502225.1 of Cherax quadricarinatus. Classification (NCBI taxonomy): domain Eukaryota; kingdom Metazoa; phylum Arthropoda; class Malacostraca; order Decapoda; family Parastacidae; genus Cherax; species Cherax quadricarinatus. Next base: position 32,359,640 of record NC_091331.1, read on the forward strand.
TACTATACTTTCATATATTCCCTTTTTTGCTTCCATAGATAACATTATTTGTCTCCACATATACCTCAACGCACCACTCACCTTTTTTCCTTCAACAATTCTAGGATTAACGTCATCCTTCATAAATCCATCCACTGACACATCAACTCACAAATATCTGAAAATATTCACTTCTTCCATACACCACCTCCCCAGTTTCATATCCAATTTTTCTTCATCTAAATAATTTGAAACCTCCATCACCTTACTCGTTTCTATGTTTACTTTCAACTTTCTACCTTTGCACACACTCCCAAACTCGTCCACTAACCTTTGTAATTTTTCTTTAGAATCTCCAATAAGCACAGTATCATCAGCAAAACGTAACTGTGTCAATTCCCATTTTGTATTTGATTCCCCTTAATTTAATCCCACCCCTCTCCAGAACACCCCAGCATTTGCTTCTTTTACAACGCCATCTATAAATATATTAAACAACCATGGTGACATTACACATACATGTCTAAGACCTACTTTTACCAGGAAGTAGTCTACCTCTCTTCTACACACCCTAACCTGGGCCTCACTATCCTTATAAAAACTCTTTAGAGCATTTAGTAACTTACCACCTATTCCATATACATTTGTACTCGTAACATCTGCCAGATTTCTCCCCTATCCACTCTATCATATGCCTTTTCTAAATCCATAAATGCAATAAAAACTTCTCTACCTTCTTCTAAATACTGTTCACATATATGCTTCAATGTAAACACCTAATACCTCCTTGCTCATCTGCAATCCTACATTCTGTCTTACCTCTAATTCTTTCGATAATAACCCTACTTTACACTTTTCCTGGTACACTCAGTAAACTTTTTCCTCTATAGTTTTTACAATCTCTTTTGTCCCCCTTCCCTTTATATAAAGGGACTATACATGCTCTCTGCTAATCCCTGGGTACCTTCCTCTCTTTCATACATTTATTAAACAAAAATACCAATCACTCCAACACTTTATTCCCCCTGCTTTTAACATTTCTGTCATGATCCCGTCAGTTCCAGCTGCTTTACCCCCTTTCATTCTATGTGATACCTCACGCACATCCCCCACATTCACATCCTGCTCTTCTTCTCTCCTACAAGATGGTATACCTCCCTGGCCAGTGTATGAAATTACCGCCTCCCTTTCTTCGTCGACATTTAAAAGTTCCTCAAAGTATTCTCGCCATCTACCCAATACCTCCATCTCCCTATCTACTAACTCCCCTACTCTGTTTTTAACTGACATATCTATTCGTTCACTAGGAATTCTTAACTTGTTTAAGTCACTCCAATTTTTTTTCTTAATTTCATTAAAATTTATTGACAGTGCCTCTCTCACCATTCTCGTCACCTTTCTTTTACTCTCAATATACTCTATTCATCGTATAACACTTCTGCTTTGTAAAAACCACTCATAAGCTACCTTTTTCTCTTTTATCACACCCTTTGCTTCATCATTCCACCAATCACTCCTTTTTCCTCCTGCACCCACCCTCTTGTAACCACAAACTTTTGCCTCACATTCTAATACTTTACTTTTAAAACTGTTCCAACCCTCTTCAACCCCCCCCCACTACTCATGCTTGCACCAGCCCACCTTTCTGCCAATAGTTGCTTATATCTCACCTGAACTTCCTCCTCCCTTAGTTTACACACTTTCACCTCCCTCTTGTTGTTGTCATTTTCCTCTTGTCCCATCTACTTCTTACTCTGACTGTAGCTACAGCTAAATAATGATCCGATATATCAGTTGCCCCTCTATAAAAGTGTACTATCTGGAGCCTACCCATCAACCTTTTATCCACCAATACATATCCTAATTAACTATTTTCATTACGAGCTATACCATACCTTGTATATTTATTTATCCTCTTTTTCATAAAATATGTATTACTTATTACCAAACCTCTTTCTACACATAGCTCAATTAAAGGCTCCCCATTTTCATTTAACCCTGGCACCCCAGATTTACCTACTACTCCCTCCAAAACACTTTTACCCACTTTAGCATTAAAATCCCCAACCACAACTACCCTCACACTTGGTTCAAAACTCCCCACGCATTCATTCAACATTTCCCAAAATCTCTCTCTCTCCTCTACACTTCTCTCTTCTCCACGTGCATATACGCATACTATAACCCACTTTTCACATCCAACCTTTACTTTACTCCACATAATCCTTGAATTAATACATTTATAGTCCCTCTTTTCCAGCCATAGCTTATCCTTCAACATTATTGCTACTCCTTCTTTAGCTCTAACTCTATTTGAAACCCCTGACCTAATCTCATTTATTCCTCTCCACAGAAACTCTCCCACCACCTCCAGCTTTGTTTCACTTAATTCAAGGACTTTCAGCTTCTTCTCATTCATAACATCCACAATCATCTCTTTCTTATCATTCGCACAACATCCACGCACATTCAGACATCCCACTTTGACAATTTTCTTTTTATTATTCTTTTTAGAAATTATTACATGAAAAGGGTTTACTAGCCCATTGTTCCCGGCATTTTTGTTGACTTTTACAACACGCATGGCTTACGGAGGAAAGATTCTTATTCCACTTCCCCATGGATATAAAAGGAAAAGTAATAAGAACAAGAACTATTAAGATAAAATCAAAGAAAACTCAGATGAGTCTATATAAATAAAAGTGTCATGTATGTGTAGTGTGACCTAAGTGTAAGTAGAAGTAGCAAGACGTACCTGTAATCTTCCATATTTATGAGACAGACAAAAGACACCAGCAATCCTACCATCATGTAAAACAATTGCAGGCTTTCGTTTTACATTTACTTGGCAGGACGGTAGTATCTCCTTGGGTGGTTGCTGTCTACCAACGTGCAATATATATATATATATATATATATATATATATATATATATATATATATATATATATATATATATATATATATATATATATATATATATATATATACAATTGTCAAGGAACTATGAAAGTAATACATCAAAGGAAGGCAATTAAAGGGCTTAGACTACACCTCACAGTCAACCCCCACAACAAAGAAACACCTGACGCGCGACAATACCGGACTCATAAGAAAAGAGGAACACTGCAGTAGGTCCGCTGGTCCAACTAGACAGGTCCTCACGACATCCCACTAACAAAATATTCTACCCAAGAAATAAGGTTTATTATTTGTCCAACGTATTAAACTCTAACCAAAATTTATTAATTATAAATGAGTCTCATTTATATAAACCTAAGGAAATATTCATATTATTTTCAAAACTGCTTTTTATGAAACATGATTCAATTATATTTCTGTCAACCATGGACTTGCTTGATACAACTTTCTCAACTTTTTGGAAATCAATTGAATGGTTAAAATCTCTCATATGAATAAATATAGCATTGGAATCTTGTCCAGTTCTAATGCTATATTTATGTTGTTTTAATCTAAGTTCGAGACTTTTACCAGTTTGTCCATAATAAACTTTATCGCAAATTTTACAAGGAATCTTATAGACACATCCGTCAGCATTTTGGGGGGAATTCTTTATCAAAAGTTTTTTTACTGTATCAAGATTTTTAAATACAACTTTAATATTAAAAGTCTTAAGAAGAGAAGTTATATCAACCAAGTTTTCATGGTAAGGGAGAACCAACATATTTTTAGTTGAATAAGGTTGATTGTCCCTTTTTGGTTGTAAAAAGTATTTCTAGCAATTTTAAATGATTTATCAATTACATTTCTCGGATATTTCAGATCAATGGCTATTTTATCAATTTTGGATATTTCTTCGTCTATGAACTCTGGACTACAAATACGTAAAGCTCTCAAAAACATTGATGAAAAACAGACAGTTTAACTCTATCTTGATGTGAAGAATAATAGTGTACATAGGAACATTTATTTGTAGGTTTTCTGTAAATTTTAAATATGAATTCATTATTACTCATAATAATTAAAACATCTAGAAAAGGCAATGCCTTTTCTAGATGTCCTGCCGAATAGGCAGAACTTGCGATCTTGGCTTAAATAGGAACGCTCATCTTGCCATATAGGACAAGTGAAAATTTGTGTATGCAATAATTTCGCCAAAATCATTCTGAACCCAACGAAAAAAATATATTTCACTGTGTTTGTTTAGTATTAAATTATTGTAAACAAATCTAAAATATATTTAGTTGGGTTAGGCTAAAATAAATTGCGCTTGTTATAATAAGGTTAGATAAGCTTACAAAGTTCCTTTTGGTGCAAAATTATAAATTTTTACATTAACATTAATGAAAAGAATATATTTTTAAACGTATAAAAGAAAAGTTTAGAAAGCACTAAATTTTAAATGAGCTTTTGCTAATTGAATAGTTTTACATATTCGGCACGACATGTATATATATATATATATATATATATATATATATATATATATATATATATATATATATATATAATCGCATACAGGTGATCTTAACAATGCAAGACATCTCATGGGGGTGGAAATCTTTAGCTCAAGTACTTTCATACTTCTCTGTGCATCATCAGGAGCTTTGCAGTGTTGCATGGCAGCAACTGAAAGATTGATGGGAATTGTTTTTCTTCACAGATTAGCGGAGTTCGGGTTGACACCATCCACAGTCTCTCTGAATGTGAGGCAACTACCTGTGTGCCCCCTCCCTACCACCCTCCCCGTCCTCCACACCACATGGAGCAGTAGACTGCTTCTGATTTTTCAGCAGTCAAGTAACAGGAAATTATAAAATACAAGCGCCAGCCCCAAGCTTCTTCTAGTCGCCTAGAACAGGTCATGTGACCTGAGAAAATACGTTTCACCGTGGATAATATACATATGCACTCCTATTTTTCTCTGTAACCCGTTAACTGATAAAACGAAAGAAGTGATTGTATTCTTTGTTTGCTTAAAAGCCATAGTCTGGTGTTCTGGAATGGCTATTGTCTATTGTCTGCCAGTCTTCTCAGTATAGATTAATATGCCTTATTTGGGTATCTTCTGTGCCATTCCGATAATTATTTCTATGATCCTATTTTTCTTTTCGAATATCATGTGTAGCTGTCCACGTATGGTACAGTGACAGATAAACGGGTTATATAATATTCTACAATTCACGCTAGACGTTGCTCATATGAGTTTGGTGCGTAGACACTGGTCAAGCGTCACCACAAAACTACCTGGCATAATGAGCATTCCTGTGATTTTGTGTAACCTTTAAGGTTGTGTATAATAGAGGTTTTAGAATGTTGCCAGGGGTACTCAGAAATATCTCATCATATATTCCTGAAATATTGTCTACCAGTCTTCTCAGTATTGATTAATATGCCTTATTTGGGAATCTTCTATGCCTTTCCGATAATATTTCTATGACCCATATTTTCTCCTCAAATATCCTATAACCCCATTATGCTACCACTTAATCTTGTGTACTTGTCCACGTAACAGCTAAATAGGTTATATAGTATGCTATTATTCTCAAAATACGTAGCATGAGTTTGGTGCATAGACACTGGTCAAGCACCACCATTCCATTATAAAGCCACCTGATATAATGACCAATTCTGTGATTTTGTTGAGAATTTTTGTTTAAGATTGTGTACAACAGACTGTACTAAATAGCTACTTAGCTTGTCTGTATAGTCCTTGTGGCTTAGCACTTCTTTTTGATTATAATATTAATAATAATACTTAGCTTGTATAACCCATAATTTGAGTCATACACGGTGTTCCTGTCATGTTTCAAAAGAGAAGATTCAATTACGTTTCTTTCTATGACTAAACAGTTGGACATAGTAATCTGGGCATTAGCCCACCCTGGTGAGTGATTGCAGGGACTGACTGGTTGAAGATAGCGTTCGACACCTCCCCTGTCCTGATGGAGCATTTATGTTCGCCTATTCTGGTTTCCAGGAGTTTACCTGTTTGACCAATATATGAGAGAGGACAGTGGGTGCATGGAACCTTGTAAACCCCGCCAACTTTGATAAAGGATGTGTTTTCAATCAACCTCTGTTTCACGTAGGCAGACCAGGTTCTCATCATATGGTAAAACTAGTACATTTTTCCTTGCAATCATTTCATTAGGTTCAGTCCTTTAGAAAGTCTTCCTTGCTGTTATTAGTGCTTCCTCGACAAAATCCCTGGGATATCTCAGTTTTGTGGCTATGTTGAATATCTTGCTGATTTCCTCATCTAAGTACCCTAAACTGCAGATGCGCAAGACCCTCAAGAACATTTTGAGAAATACACTTCTTTTTACCCTAGATTCGTGATTGGAATAGTAATGTATGTATGACGACATATTAGTGGACTCCCTGTTGGCTGCAAATTTGAATTTTGTCTCAACACAATGGATTAAAATATCTAGGAACGACAAAGTGTCTAGGTAGGAATTCGTCAATGTTGTGATCCCTAGGCCATAAGCAAAGAACATCATCTACGTATCTGAACCACCTATCTTTATCTGGGAGAATGTCTTTAAGAAGTCTTGTCTCATAGAATTCCACATACAAGTTGATGAGTAAGGGGCTGAGGGGATTTCCCATTGCCATGCCTTGTTTTTTGAGATTAGTGTTTCCCCCTCAAACACAAACTTGCAATCAGTAACACAAAGTTTGATCAATTCAATTATTATGATCGTGTGGTAGGGTAGGGAGAAGTTTTCTAATTCCTCTTCAAGATACGTAAGCAAGCCAGGACCAGACACTCTAGTGAACAGAGCTGTGACATCAAAGCTCACTAGAACAAAGTCATATTGGACATTTAATTTCTAGAGCCTTTCAATAAGATCAACATTAATTTTAATATGTGCATCCCAGATCCTACCAACCATGGGAGTTAGAAGTTTGACCAACTTGACCTACTGACCGTATGACAGGGAGGACTGGGTACCCTGGTTTATGCGTCTTGATTACCCCAAAATATATAGTAGAGCTTGCCGACGTAGCCGACAAATGTTTAATTAGTTCATCATTCTCCTTCAGTAAAGTTTTAAGGTGTTTATTGAATTGGTTATTGACCTGATCGGTGGGATTCTTAATGAGCTGTTCATAAGTTTCATTATCACTCAATAAATAGTTCATTTTACATAAATTTTCGGTTTTATTAAAAATATTAACTACCTTGGATTTATCGCCTCTCGAGAGGTGCAGAGTCTGATCATTACTGAGCTCTCTATAAGCTTTTTTGAATCTTAATGGGCAGTTGGTGAGCACCGGCTTCAGTAATGTCCCGTTTACCATACCTCTACATATATTAAATATATCAAGTCAACTTGTTTCTCCAGCATACAAAACGATTTTGCTAAATTTACATAATTAACATCAATAGTTGTGGGCGCAAAGCATGGACCAAACCCTATTGCTGACTTCTGGTCAATACTCAATTCCTTACTAGACAGGTTCGTATCGAACTCGGAATTTGCATGTGTGGTCCAACCACTCTGTGCTATGAGATTGTTTAACTTCCAAGTATGATTGCGTTCGTTGTTCTGTCTGACTCTTCTAAGCTTCCTATAAATATAATCCATCAAGTAGTCATGCCATCCTGGGGGAATCTTTCTAAAGAATATCGCCTTGGTTCTCCTCATTTTTATGAAAAGCATCTTCTTTTCATGTCTTACCAGGCCATGATGTAGTGATTAAGTGATAGCTAGATAGTGGGGTTAAAAAATATTCGAAAAAGAAAATTAGGATCATAGAAACATTATCGGAAAGGAACAGAAGATACCCAAATAAGGCATATTAATCTATTCTGAGGATACTGGTAGACAATGTTAAGGAATGTATTTAGCAGGATTGAGGAATATTTAGGAATATATTTCAGAATATATGAAGAGATACTCATTAGTACCCCAGGGAACATTCCAGAACTCCCGATTATGACCTTTAAAAGATCAAAGTGTACAGTCATTTCTTTTATTTTATCAATTAAGGGGTTACAGAGAATAATAGGAACCCATATGCATACTATCCACTATGAAACGTATTTTCTCAGCTCACATGACCTGTTCTAGGCGACTAGAAGCTTGGGGATGGGTACTGTATTTTCTAATTTCCTATTCCTTGACTGCTGAAAACCCAGAGGCCATTTACAGCCCCTTGTGGTGTGGAGGACAGGAAGGGTCATAGGCAGGGTGGCACACAGGCATTTGCCTAACATTCAGAGAGATTGTGGCTGGTGTTAAGGTACTGAGTTGATTTTAGGAGATTCGTGACTTGTACTTTAGTGATTACTTTCTCCCAAGTACTGTACGTACATGATAAACCTACCTTATGGGAAGTTTAACGTCCGTGTACTTGAAATTTCAAGGATATTTTCTTACTCGTCCGAACCCGATAGATTTAGCGTTTTCTTCCATAAACAAAATATATGAATTATTGATGTAATTTGTTACTACTAATATAAAAAAATGCAAGACTATTGCTGCAGTATTGGATTTCGTTAATGTTCTACCATCCCGAAGGCTGCATAATTACGTTGCTCAACACACAGTATAGAGTACGTTACCTTCACTCCAAGGTTACGACGTATGATGCGACGTCAACAGCGACGTCGGTAGAGAAGTCAGCACCGACGTCAATAGCCAAGTGTGCAATGAATTTAAAGGCGGAAACAAACACTTGCAGTCTGGCACCTGACTTTTCCACCCATTCAATATATTAATCTTAAAAGTCTCTAGCATATTTTTCTTACAGTATGTTTGAATTCTAAAGTACTTTTTATAAAGTATTTTTCAACGCAGGTTATTCATAAACTGCATAATTTTAAAACAAGTTTTTATAACATATATTCAGTAATATATATGCTCTATAACATGAGTTATATAAAGTATATTTTAAACGTATATTTTTCAACGCTCACTTAAATGTCAATTGGCCTGCGGTAATTTCCTGATTATCCTGGAATCAGTAAGATCAACCACGCGACTAACACCGCTGGGTGAACACCAACAACTAACTGGTCAACTGAACCTGACCTTCCCTGGGCTGCCCAGCCACACACCTTGTTGGCTAATCAAAAGCCATGAATGACGTGTGGGGGGCCAATCAGAACTTAAGAATTGCATGTAACTGCCCCATATGTGTGTGTGTATGTACTCACCTAATTGCGGTTGCAGGGGTCGAGACTCAGCTCCTGGCCCCGTGTGTGTGTGTGTGTGTGTGTGTGTGTGTGTGTGTACTCACCTAGTTGAGGTTGCAGGGGTCGAGTCCAAGCTCTTGGTCCCGCCTCTTCACTGGTCGCTACTAGGTCACTCTCCCTGAACCGTGAGCTTTATCATACCTCAGCTTAAGGATCGCTGCCCTTTACTACCTTTCTTTGTCTGTTGGCGAATTCTATTGCATTTATTCGTAACTTTGTGATGACCAATGCCTTCTGAACAAATCCCTGAAGTATCCTGTTTTTTTTGTTTTTTTTTTTTTGTCGTTTTGTTCCCTCGTGCTGCAACCTATTCCTCACTCACATCCATACATCTGTCTTCTATCATTTTAAACTCCTAGACAACTCAGCAATAGCCCCGTCGACAGAGTTGGGCAATTCTACCATATTTACTCTAGAGAGATGTTCCCCAGCCCTTGCTTACATATCATGTTTGCCAAAGAAATTGTCCTACTTGTCAGTAGGATAGCAAGTTCTTTGCAGTACCTGTCTAGCCAGGATTTTACACCAATTGCACCCTAGGTATCTATATATTGGTCACTCCTCTTCTAAGAGGAGTTTCTCTCAAAAACCTAATTAAATATATATCTGTTCTGTACTTATCTAGCAGCTCCTGTCTCCTGTTCTTTTCAATATCGTTTCCACTAGCAGTGAAGCAGATAATAGGGTTATTCTCATTACCTGACATGATATTATCCAACCTGTTGATTTTGTCATCAACACTAGCTCATGAGAAACGCCCTCTAACGTTAGAGTCACCGACCACAAGGATATCCCTGCCTTTATTAGCAGAGGAGTTAGTGGTACCTTTATCATCATTAGTCCTGGAGAAGAGAAGAGATTTCCCGCCTCCAAATGCTTTTTAACTTTGCTCACTTTGATATTCCTTTCTTTACTGGAGACTATTACCCACTTGTAAGTGAGTCGATTCTGTTCCTCACTGCTGGTAACCAACCTTTCTTCACTAATTCCAACCACCTCAGATTCATTGCTACAGTTGTGATAAATGGTTTTGAAAACCGACAAGTTGAAGATTGAGATACTTATGTAACATATGGGAATCTTTATCACAAGAGTGATGGACTGAACACATCGATTCCAGGCTGAGGGACTGATTACCTCAAACTCCTCTTCTCCTAACCCATTTCTACTTTGTATTGGACTGATGAAGGCACTGTGTGGCGAATCGTTTCCTTAATAAAGATTCCCATATGTTACGTAAGTGTCTCAATCTTCAATTGCTATACTTATCAAGGCGAATTTTCAGTTTCTTATTTTCCTCCTTGAGAAGTAGAACCACCTCCTTCAACACCTTGAACTCAGACTCTAAGACGCTTCAGAAGCAAGACACGGTGCAAAATAAATAGTTAAGAATCAAATATTAAACATTCGTAGTTTTGGTGTCTAACCTTCCCTAGCATGACTTGACCTTATCACCTTAATATTACCTGATCTAATCTATTCTAATCAAGTCTAGTCTAGGCTAACCGAATCTAAGTTAGCTTAATCTAATCTAGCCCAATCCTTCATACTTAATCTAACATGACCTAATCAAACCTTCGTTGAATCTAACCTAATTTAACCTATCTTCATCTAATTCAGCCTAGCTTTATTTAACCTATGTAACCTAACTTCATCTACACTTGCCTAATCAGTCCTAACCTGACTTAAATCTATCCTAAACGAGGCATACCTAACCAAACCTAACTATTCTTAACTAGCCTAACCTAACTAAACCTCAATATCCTAACCTACTCATTCCTAACATATCTAAATATTTTATTTAATGTTTTGTGTTATTAAACGTTTTATTGAAATCAATAATATGAGTTTTCCTATTATCGATTTCTTTAAAATGTTTGGGAATAACATCGGGAGTGAAAATAGCTGGGAATTAAATTTAGTCGGTGTGATGTTACGTGTTACATAACAGTGAGTCAAGTTACCAGTCAACTCTGATATTCTTTGATCCATTATTTCCCCATTCCTGCTATCCTGCCTGATTGTGCAGCTTTTGTCCAAGTCTCTAGTGTGGTTGTGAGAAAAAAAAGACTTCCAATTTCAAAGTGTGCAGTCCAACATCCTTTTCTCTCCTGTCTCACTTTTGTTAGACTGTCGAGGAACTCTAGTACGGATGAGACAGGATTGTTCGTCTCTGAAGCCATCCTGGCTGTAGTTCATCAACTCACTCCTTTCTATGTGTTCCACCACACTTCTCTTGATAATCTTTTCAGTAAATTTATTATGCAGATCAGTGTTATTGGCCTGTAATCTGAATCTTCTTTTCTGCTCCCTCATTGTATGTGTGTGTGTGTGTGTGTGTGTTACCTAACTGTGCTCACCTATTTGTGATTGCAGGGATCAAGTCACAGCTGATCACTAATAGGTCGACTCTCTCCCTACTCCATGAGATTTATTGTATCTCTTCTTGTCCTTCAGTTTCGTCAGGTTGATTTCTCTTAACCTCTTCTGGCAGGACATACTCCTTAGCTCCGGGACTAGTCTTGTTGCAAACCTTTGCACTTTCTCTAATTTCTTGACGTGTTTGACCAGGTATGGGTTCCATACTATTGCTGCGTCCTCTTATATGGGCCTGACGTACGCGGTGTACAACGTCTTGAGTGACTCCTTACTCAGATGTCGAAAGGCTTTTCTTATGTTTGCCAGGCAGTCATGTGCTGCAGCAGTTATTTGGGTGATGATCGCCTCAGGAGATATGCTCAGTATGATGCTCACTTCTTTGAAAATTTCCAATCTTCATAACTTTACACTTGGTGGGGTTAAACTCCAGGAGCCATTTGTCGGACCAGGCTTGCAGCCTGTCCAGATTCCCTTGTAGGCTTACCTCATCCTCTTCCGCTTGTATTATCTTCATTAGTTTCACATCGTCTGCGAAGAAGGACACCTCTGACTCGATCCTTTCCTTCATGTCATTCACATATACAGGAAAGTGCACCGGACATAGGACTGACCCTTGTGCAACCAACTGGACACGTGCACCCATTCTGACATCTTGTCTCGTACCGACACGTTGTTCCCTTCTTGTCAGCTATACCCAGATCCGTTGTGTACGAATGGTATACAATACCGACAAAATGAGATTAAGACACATGTGCAACATCTGGGTATCTTTATTGTAGACGTTTCGCCATCCAGTGGCTTTATCAATACAAATTCTAGGACATAACTTGAAGACAGTAGAACTATGTACAGAAGATGAGGTAATCAGTCCCTCAACCTAGGAGTAGGTGCGAAGAGCACCATAGTCGTGGAGATTCTGAAGCAGAAGAAAGGATCCTTGCGCTTATATAGTAACGTCAGGTGTAGCAGACGAGGGCATATTCACTGGTAGGCGGGATTCCCTAGTGGAAGTAGGTCCTTCCCAAAGAGATGGGTTAGTTGTAGTAGTAGTTGTCGTAGTCGTGAAGGTTATGTACATGTCCTCAGAATTAAGATTCCATGATGTTGCAGTGTCTGAAAAGTTGTGTACGAATGGTATATAATACCGACAAGATGAGATTAAGACACATGTGCAACATCTGGGTATCTTTATTGTAGACGTTTCGCCATCCAGTGGCTTTATCAATACAAATTCTAGGACATAACTTGAAGACAGTAAAACTATGTACAGAAGATGAGGTAATCAGTCCCTCAACCTAGGAGTAGGTGCGAAGAGCACCATAGTCGTGGAGATTCTGAAGCAGAAGAAATTATCCTGGCGCTTATATAGTAACGTCAGGTGTAGCAGACGAGGGCATATTCACTGGTAGGCGGGATTCCCCAGTGGAAGTAGGTCCTTCCCAAAGAGATGGGTTAGTTGTAGTAGTAGTTGTCGTAGTCGTGAAGGTTATGTACATGTCCTCAGAATTAAGAATCCATGATGTTGCAGTGTCTGACAAGTTGTGTACGAATTCTTAATTCTGAGGACATGTACATAACCTTCAAGACTACGACAACTACTACTACAACTAACCCATCTCTTTGGGAAGGACCTACTTCTACTGGGGAATCCCGCCTACCAGTGAATATGCCCTCGTCTGCTACACCTGACGTTACTATATAAGCGCCAGGATAATTTCTTCTGCTTCAGAATCTCCACGACTATGGTGCTCTTTGCACCTACTCCTAGGTTGAGGGACTGATTACCTCATCTTCTGTACATAGTTCTACTGTCTTCAAGTTATGTCCTAGAATTTGTATTGATAAAGCCACTGGATGGCGAAACGTCTACAATAAAGATACCCAGATGTTGCACATGTGTCTTAATCTCATTTTGTCGGTATTGTATACCATTCGTACACAACTTGTCAGACACTGCAACATCATGGATTCTTAATTCTGAGGAGATGTACATAACCTTCACGACTACGACAACTACTACTACAACTAACCCATCTCTTTGGGAAGGACCTACTTCCACTGGGGAATCCCGCCTACCAGTGAATATGCCCTCGTCTGCTACACCTGACGTTACTATATAAGCGCCAGGATAATTTCTTCTGCTTCAGAATCTCCACGACTATGGTGCTCTTCGCACCTACTCCTAGGTTGAGGGACTGATTACCTCATCTTCTGTACATAGTTCTACTGTCTTCAAGTTATGTCCTAGAATTTGTATTGATAAAGCCACTGGATGGCGAAACGTCTACAATAAAGATACCCAGATGTTGCACATGTGTCTTAATCTCATATTCCCAGATCCATTGCAGTAATTTCCAGCCTATTCGCACCTGCTCCTCTTCCTTTTCAACCAGTCTCTTTTGCGGTACTGTGTCTATAGCCTTCTTACAGTCCAAGAAGATGCAGTCTATCCATACCTGTCTCTCTCCTGCATTAAGTTACCTTGTCAAAGAACTCCAATAGTATTGATGAAGGATTTCCCTTACCTGAAGACGTTCTGGTAGTCATGTATGAGTCCATTCCTTTCTAGGTGTTCCACCACTCTTGTTCCTGATAATCTTCTCCATAAGTTTACATACAATACATACATACAATACATACAATACGGGACTACATTTGCTGTTTTCCACACTTCAGGCAGCTTCCTTGTTTCGATAGATTTATTGAAGACTGTTGTCAGTGGCACATACAGTGCATCTGCTCCCTCTCTCAGGACCCAAGGAGCGATTTTATCTGGACCCACCGACTTCTAGGTATCTAGTTCCCCTATCAGTTTCTTCACCTCACTGGCAAGTGGTACTGTGCACTTGCCAGTGCACCGTACCACCTCAGTTTTCTGGAAGCCTCTTTCTTTCTACTGTGAATACCTCCCTGAATCTCGAGCTGAGCTCTTCACATACTTCCTGGTCGTTCCCTGTGAGCTCCCCTTCTTCCTTCCTCAGCCTGATTACCTGGTATTTAACTGTTGTTTACCTTCTCAAGTGGCTGTATAACAGCTTTCGGTCACATCTGGCTTTTGATAAGTCATTCTCGTATTGACACTGGATTTCTGGGTTTTCCTGAGTCCTTTGCCTTTTATACTTTTTCCATAATCTAGCACATTTGGCTTTGGCCTCTCCAGACATCTTGGTAAAATATGGGCTCACACTGGTCTTTCCGTTGTTTCTGGTGTCTCTTGGTACGAACTTCACTGCCTCCCTGCATATTGTGGTCACGAGTTCCATCATTTCGCCGACTGTCTTTCCATCTAGCTCAGTTACCCACTGCACCTCATGTAGGAATTTCCTCATACTTGCGTTGTCCCATTTATGTATACAAACCATACCACGGGTTGGTTTTGAGCCCGCGGTCAGAGAGTCTCAACACTCCACACCGTCGCGTTAGCCACTGGTCTGGAGTCCAAACAAACCATACCACGGGTGGGGTTCAAACCCCACCCGTGGTATGGTTTGTTTGCAATCGTGTCATTACGATTTCGTGAGCCACTTATGTATGTTTAGCTTCTCCAGTCCTTCTACTGCCTCACTCTTCATTGTAAACTCTATTTTGTATGCGAATCTCAAGACTACGTGATAGCTAGTGAATAGCTGCCCTCTGTCTGAACTGTTCAAGGTGAATGTTAGTTCCATCCTTGCTAGTTCATCGTCTTCTCTCTCTCTGCTTGTGTCCCAAACATGGTGGTACATGAAGTTTTCAAGTACCGCCTCCACCATCATGGCTCTCCACGTCTCTGGTCCCCCTTGTGGCTCTAATGTCTCCCAGTCTCCTGAATGTTGAAATCCCCCATTATGAGTACTCTGCCCTGCTCAGATGGGCCCTTCTGGCAACCTCGGCTACTGTATCCACCAACACTCTGTTGCTCTCACCATATTCCTGTCTTGGCCTTCTGCTGTTTGGTGGTGGGTTGTATATCACTTCTCCCATCACTTTTGGGCCCTCAGTATGAAGTGTTCTTATTATGTAGTCATCAGCTACTCCTCTAACTAGTCCTCCCATCTCTTCAAAACTTCACTGTTTGTTGATAAGCAGTGCAGCTTCTCCTTCCCCTTTCTGCTCCCCTGTTTTTCCTTAGGATCCGATAAGCAGATGGGATGATCGTGTTTTCTATCACTTCCGTGAGCTTTATGATTGCTATGATGTCCGGGGATGCCTCTTATTTGTAATTCCATCTGCGTTGGTGCACCATATCATCAGCTTACTTACAAGAACTGTATTCAGGGGGGTGGGAGGGGTTGGTGTTGGCTGTGGGTGTGGCAGGCAGGTCTGGATATTATGGTAGTATGCTGGTGGGGTAGTATTAGCACTGGGGAATGGGGATTGTGGGTGTGGCTCTGCTCTTGTTATTGTGTTTGGTTGGTGTGAGGTGGTAGTGGTTGAGATGCTCTGGGTGATTCTATGTACAGTTGTGTTTGCTGTTCCAATCGAGGCTGTGCTTCCCTGTCTCCTGGTACCTGCCCTGTTCCTCCTTTCCTGCCTCTTGCACATTCTTACTCTTTCATGCAGTTGTTTCCATTCTTTTTGTGTTCTGTCATAGTCAAGGTACATTCATTGGTATTTTTGGGAACCCTTTGTCGGGGAGTTTCCACTGCATGATTATTGTTTCCTATCATTTCTGACTTGAATGTCAATATGAGCGGCTCTTTTCGATTACCACCCACTTCTCTGAAAATTTGTCAGTTGAGTTGTGTCGTCTTCTGTTACTACAAGGATTCTCTCAGTCTCTTTTACCTCCCCTGTCTTCTTTCATCATAGGTCTTCCCTTCTGCCTAATGGAGCCCATGAATAATGAGTGTCCTCTCCCCTTCCTCATACCATTTTGTTTCCCTCTGTATCTCTGAGTCTGACTTAGGTATCTCCCTGGTTATATTCATCATCTCCAGCCATTCCAGAGACCTGGTGTCATTTCCCTGAGACTTCTTTGCTCTTTTCCCTCCTATTCCCTCACCTTCCACTGTTCATCCTTCACCCAGCTCCTTGCTCCTATTTGTCTCACCTCTATACTCTGCTTCAGCACTTCCAGTTTCTCCACCCATGACTCTGAAGCAAGAGCTCATAACTCCCACTTCCTGCTCTCTGTTGGTATCTTCTTGATAACCGTGTCACAGAACTCTCTTAGCCTTTTTTTCCCACTCCTATTACATTTTGCTCTTCATTCTTTCTGCCAATACTTCTTGTTAAGCCCAGCCATCCCCAGAACCCTTGTGTGTGTGTGTGTGCATGTGTGTGTGTGTGTGTGTGTGTGTGTGTGTGTGTGTGTGTGTGTGTGTGTGTGTGTGTGTGTGTGTGTGTGTGTGTGTGTGTGTGTTTGTGTGTGTTTTTTTGTGTGTGTATTCACCTGGTTGTGGTTGTAGGGATCGAATCATAGCTCCTGGCCCAGCCTCTTCACTGGCAGTTACTGGGTCACTCTCCCTGCACCATGAGCTTTATCATACCTCGGCTTAAGGCTATGAATAGATCCTGCCTCCACTACAATGCTTCCCAAACTATTCCACTTCCTGTCTACTCTGTGACTGAAGAAATACTTCCTAACATCCCTGTGATTCATCTGAGTCTTCAACTTCCAATTGTGTCCCCTTGTTCCTGTGCCCCATCACTGAAACATTCTGTCTCTGTCCATCTTGTTAATTCCTCTCAGTATTTTATATATCGTTATCATGTCCTCCCTAGCTCGCCTGTCCTTCAGTGTCGTCAGGTCGATTTCCCTTAGCCTTTCCTCGTAGGACACACCGTTTAGCTCTGGGACTAGTCTTGTTGCAAACCTTTTCTAGTTTCTTTATGTGTTTGGCTAGGTGTGGGTTCCAAACTGGTGCCGCATACTCCAATATGGGCCTAACGTACACAGTGTATAGGGTCCTGAACGATTCCTTATAAAGATGGTGTAATGCTATTCTTAGGTTTGCAAGGCCTAACCCATATGCTGCAGCAGTTATTTGGTTGATGTGCATCTCAGGAGATGTGCCTGGTATTATGCTCACCCCAAGATCTTTTTCCCTTGACTGAGGTTTGTAGTCTCTGACCCCCTAGGCTGTACTCCGTCTGCAGTCTTTTTTGCCCTTCCTCAATCTTCATGACTTTGCACTTGGTGGGGTTGAACTCCAGGAGAGAGTTGATTTACCTGGCCTGCAGCCTGTCCAGATCCGTTTGTAGTTCTGCCTGGTCCTCGCCCGATTGAATTCTTCTCATCAACTTCACATCATCTGCAAAGAGGGACTCTTCAGAGTCTATTCCTTCAGTCATATTCACAAATACCAGAAACAGCACCAGTCCTAGGACTGACCACTGTGGAACCCCACTCGTCACAGGCGCCCACTCCGACACCTCGAGACATGCCATGACTCGCTGCTGTCTTCCTGACAGGTATTCCCTGATTCATTGTAATGTCTTCCTTGTTATCCCTGCCTGGTCCTCCAGTTTTTGCGCTAATCTCATGTGGGGAACTGTATGAAACGCCTTCTTACAGTCTAAGAAAATGCAATCTACCCGCCTTTCTCTCACTTGTCTTACTGCTGTCACCCTGTCATAGAACTCCAGTAGGTTTGTGACACAGGATTTTCCGTCCCTGAAACCGTGTTGGCTGTTGGTGATAAGCTCAATCCTTTCTAGATGTTCCACCACTCTTCTCCTGATAATCTTCTCCATGATTTTGCATACTATACATGCCAGTGACACTGGTCTCTAGATTAGTGCTTCATGTCTGTCTCATTTTTCAAAAAATTGGGACTACATTTGCTGTTTTCCATTCCTCTAGCGATCTCCCTGTTTCGATAGATATGTTAAATATTGTTGTTAGGGGTATACATAACGCCTCTGCTCCCTCTCTCAGGACCCATGGCGAGATGTTATCCGGTTCCATCGCCTTTGAGGTATCTAGCTCACTCAGCAGCCTCTTCACTTCTTCCTCTGTTTATGTACTGTGTCCAGCACTTGGTGATGTACCCCACCTCTCCGTCTTTCTGTAGTACTTTCTGTCTCCTCTGTGAACACTTTGAATCTTATGTTGAGTTCTTCACATACGGTCGTTTCTTGTGATCACTCCTCCTTCCTTCCTTAGCCTATGTGTGAGCTTGTGTGTGTGTGTGTGTGTGTGTGTGTGTGTGTGTGTGTGTGTGTGTGTGTGTGTGTGTGCGTGTGTGTGTGTGTGTGTGTGTGTGTACTCACCTATTTGTACTCACCTATTTGTGGTTGCAGGGGTCGAGTCCTAGCTCCTGGCCCCGCCTCTTCACCGGTTGCTACTGGGCCCTCTCTCTCCCCGCTCCATGAGCTTTATCAAACCTCGTCTTAAAACTGTGTATGGTTCCTGCCTCCACTACGTCATTTTCTAGGCTATTCCACTGCCTTACAACTCTATGACTGAAGAAATACTTCCTACTATCTCTCTGACTCATTTGTGTCTTCAACTTCCAATTGTGGCCTCTTGTTTCTGTGTCCCCTCCCTGGAACATCCTGTCCTTGTCCACCTTGTCTATTCCACGCAGTATTTTATATGTCGTTATCATGTCTCCCCTGACCCTCCTGTCCTCCAGTGTCGTCAGGCCGATTTCCCTTAATCTTTCTTCATAGGACATTCCCCTTAGCTCTGGAACTAACCTTGTTGCAAACCTTTGTACTTTCTCTAGTTTCTTGACGTGCTTTATCAAGTGCGGGTTCCAAACAGGTGCTGCATACTCCAGTATGGGCCTGACATACACGGTGTACAGTGTCTTCAATGATTCCTTACTAAGGTGTCGGAATGCTGTTCTCAGGTTTGCCAGGCGCCCATATGCTGCAGCAGTTATCTGATTGATGTGTGCTTCCGGAGACATGCTCGGTGTTATACTCACCCCAAGATCTTTCTCCTTGAGTGAGGTTTGCAGTCTTTGGCCACCTAGTCTATACTCTGTCTGTGGTCTTCTGTGCCCTTCCCCTATCTTCATGACTTTGCATTTGGCAGGATTAAATTCGAGAAGCCATTTGCTGGACCAGGTGTCCAGTCTGTCCAGGTCTCTTTGAAGTCCTGCCTGGTCCTCATCAGATTTAATTCTCCTCATTAACTTCACATCATCTGCAAACAGGGACACTTCTGAGTCTAACCCTTCCGTCATGTCGTTCACATATACCAAAAATAGCACTGGTCCTAGGACCGACCCCTGTGGGACCCCGCTCGTCACAGGTGCCCACTGTGATACATCATTACGTACCATGACTCGTTGTTGCCTCCCTGTCAGGTATTCTCTGATCCATTGCAGTGCCCTTCCTGTTATATGCGCCTGATGCTCTAGCTTCTGCACTAATCTCTTGTGAGGAACTGTGTCAAAGGCCTTCTTGCAGTCCAAGAAGATGCAATCAACCCACCCCTCTCTCTCTTGTCTTACTTCTGTTATTTTATCGTAAAACTCCAGAAGGTTTGTGACACAGGATTTGCCTTCCGTGAATCCGTGCTGGTTGGCATTTATACTCCTGTTCCGTTCCAGGTGCTCCACCACTCTCCTCCTGATAATCTTCTCCATAATTTTGCATACTATACACGTCATTGACACAGGTCTATAGTTTAGTGCCTCTTTTCTGTCTCCTTTTTTGAAAATGTGTGTAGAGGTGTGTGTGTGTAGGTGTGTGTGTGTAGGTGTGTGTGTGTGTAGGTGTGTGTACTCACCTAATTGTGGTTGCACGGGTCGATACTCAGCTCCTGGCCCCGCCTCTTCACCGACTGCTACTAGGTCCTCTCTCCCCCTGCTCCATAAGCTTTATCTTACCTCGTCTTAAAACTATATATAGTTCCTGCCTCCACTACATCGCTTGCCAGACTATTCCACTTTCTAACTATTCTATGACTGAAGAAATACTTCCTAACATCCCTTTGACTCCTCCGAGTCTTCAGCTTCCAATTGTGACCCCTTGTTTCTGTGTCCCATCTATGGAACATCCTGTCTCTGTCCACCTTGTCTATTCCACGCAGTATTTCGTATGTCGTTATCATGTCTCCCCTGACCCTCCTGTCCTCCAGTGTTGTCAGACAGATTTCCCTTAACCTTTCTTCATAGGACATTCCCCTTAGCTCTGGAACTAGCCTTGTTGCAAACCTTTGCACTTTCTCTAATTTCTTGACGTGTTTGACCAGGTGTCGGTTCCAAACTTGTGCTTCGTACTCCAGTATGGTCCTGACGTACACAGTGTATAAAGTCTTGAACGATTCCTTACTAAGGTACCGGAACGCTATTCTCAGGTATGCCAAGTGCCCATATGCCGCAGCAGTTATCTGGTTAATGTGTGCTTCTAGCGATATCCTCGGTATTATAGGTCTTTCTCCTTGAGTGAGGTTTGCAGCCTTTTGCAACCTAGCCTATACTCTGCTGTCTTCTTTGCCCTCCTCCGATCTTCATGACTTTGCATTTGGCGTGGATAAATTTTAGGAGCCAGTTTCTGGACCACACATCCAGCCTGTCCAGGTCTTTTTGTAGACCTGTCTGGT
>NC_091331.1:32380753-32420753 GCF_038502225.1 Cherax quadricarinatus
AGGAATCCATCCGTGGGCCCCCGGATGTCTCCCCTTCCTCACTTCCCTTAGGATATCTTCCAGCCTCAGCCTTCCCCAGGTTATCTATCCCGAAGTCAGCTCAGCCACCCTCCGTGATCTAGCCAGATGAGAACGAGGCCTTGTTTAGCTGGTCTACGGTAGAGACTGTCCAGGTGGGTGGAATTACAGGAGGGAACACACAGAAACTGCGTCCTGTAGTTACACCACCAAGACAGTCTAGACCGTAGGTCAGCCAGACGCAGCCAAGCTACCGTCCAGTTCGCCCACCAAGGCCTGGCCACTCAGTGAAAATTTGGGAGTTCTATTTATATTACACAATTCATCAACATTAAATATAAGTTTCTTTTTGTGCTTAATAAGCAGCTTAAGTGCATTTGTGAATGTTTTGTTGTAATAACTGTAATAAGTATTAAACTTCGTGTTTTTATTTTGTTATTTGTCTTATGTATTTGGAAAACGATCAGTTACAAGCGCCGCTCACAATGTTAATAAGTCACTTTATCTGACTTTTTGGGTTATCCTGGGTAATTTACATATTCGTTAATATGTATGATAGATTGTGTAAGTGTTTTTACATGTACTTGTACCTAAGTAAACTTACTTAACTTACACATACACTTGTTTTTACACTCATTTGCGCATTTCCGTAAACGAAGCTTGTGTTCACCATCATTCATACACTCGTAAAACTGCGCACATGAGCACACACACACACACACACACACACACACACACACACACACACACACACACACACACACACACACACACACACACACACACACACACACACACACACACACGTACTCATATACAACAGGCCTAGTGTCTAATCGACATGTGCCTAGGACAAAATGGTAACTAACACACACACACACACACACACACACACACACACACACACACACACACACACATGTATAAAACACACTCACTGCCTCTTACGCTAATATGTATGTAATCACAAATACACACACACACACACACACACACACACACACACACGTATGTACACAAATTTGTACCCGTCCATATATGCACTCTAACTCACGGTTGTTAAAATTATGTTTGTCTTTTAAAAATAAAATCGAAAACTTGGAAGTAGAAAAACAATCAGTCTACCTAAATGTTGGGTAAATCAGAAACTTTATATAATTCAATATTGTGATGAATAATGTTGGTTTTCGGTATTTTAAGACATCCATTATGAAAGTTACTAGTTTGAGACACTTGTGGGTCAGGTAAAGTTACTAGTTTTAGACACTTGTGGGTCAGGTAAAGTTACTAGTTTGAGACACTTGTGGGTCAGGTAAAGTTACTAGTTTTAGACACTTGTGGGTCAGGTAAAGTTACTAGTTTTAGACACTTGTGGGTCAGGTAAAGTTACTAGTTTTAGACACTTGTGGGTCAGGTAAAGTTACTAGTTTTAGACACTTGTGGGTCAGGTAAAGTTGCTAGTTTTAGACACTTGTGGGTCAGGTAAAGTTACTAGTTTTAGACACTTGTGGGTCAGGTAAAGTTACTAGTTTTAGACACTTGTGGGTCAGGTAAAGTTACTAGTTTTAGACACTTGTGGGTCAGGTAAAGTTGCTAGTTTTAGACACTTGTGGGTCAGGTAAAGTTACTAGTTTTAGACACTTGTGGGTCAGGTAAAGTTGCTAGTTTTAGACACTTGTGGGTCAGGTAAAGTTACTAGTTTTAGACACTTGTGGGTCAGGTAAAGTTACTAGTTTTAGACACTTGTGGGTCAGGTAAAGTTACTAGTTTTAGACACTTGTGGGTCAGGTAAAGTTGCTAGTTTTAGACACTTGTGGGTCAGGTAAAGTTACTAGTTTGAGACACTTGTGGGTCAGGTAAAGTTACTAGTTTTAGACACTTGTGGGTCAGGTAAAGTTACTAGTTTTAGACACTTGTGGGTCAGGTAAAGTTACTAGTTTTAGACACTTGTGGGTCAGGTAAAGTTACTAGTTTTAGACACTTGTGGGTCAGGTAAAGTTGCTAGTTTGAGACACTTGTGGGTCAGGTAAAGTTACTAGTTTGAGACACTTGTGGGTCAGGTAAAGTTGCTAGTTTTAGACACTTGTGGGTCAGGTAAAGTTGCTAGTTTGAGACACTTGTGGGTCAGGTAAAGTTACTAGTTTTAGACACTTGTGGGTCAGCTCAGGTAGTAGAGACAAAGTTACTAGTTTTGAGACAGACACTTGTGGGTCAGGTAAAGTTACTAGTTTGAGACACTTGTGGGTCAGGTAAAGTTACTAGTTTGAGACACTTGTGGGTCAGGTAAAGTTACTAGTTTTAGACACTTGTGGGTCAGGTAGTTACTAGTTTTGAGACACTTGTGGGTCAGGTAAAGTTGCTAGTTTGAGACACTTGTGGGTCAGGTAAAGTTACTAGTTTTGAGACACTTGTGGGTCAGGTACTAAGACACTTGTGGGTCAGGTAGTTGCTAGTTTGAGACACTTGTGGGTCAGGTAAAGTTACTAGTTTGAGACACTTGTGGGTCAGGTAAAGTTGCTAGTTTGAGACACTTGTGGGTCAGGTAAAGTTGCTAGTTTGAGACACTTGTGGGTCAGGTAAAGTTGCTAGTTTGAGACACTTGTGGGTCAGGTAAAGTTACTAGTTTGAGACACTTGTGGGTCAGGTAAAGTTACTAGTTTGAGACACTTGTGGGTCAGGTAAAGTTACTAGTTTGAGACACTTGTGGGTCAGGTAAAGTTACTAGTTTGAGACACTTGTGGGTCAGGTAAAGTTACTAGTTTGAGACACTTGTGGGTCAGGTAAAGTTGCTAGTTTGAGACACTTGTGGGTCAGGTAAAGTTGCTAGTTTGAGACACTTGTGGGTCAGGTAAAGTTACTAGTTTGAGACACTTGTGGGTCAGGTAAAGTTACTAGTTTGAGACACTTGTGGGTCAGGTAAAGTTGCTAGTTTGAGACACTTGTGGGTCAGGTAAAGTTACTAGTTTGAGACACTTGTGGGTCAGGTAAAGTTGCTAGTTTGAGACACTTGTGGGTCAGGTAAAGTTGCTAGTTTGAGACACTTGTGGGTCAGGTAAAGTTGCTAGTTTGAGACACTTGTGGGTCAGGTAAAGAAGACAATATTATGAATTATCTTATGCAAGATATAATTTAGGTAAAAATAATTTTAAAACAATTTTTAAACAAGTTTGTCTTTATTCTCATATTTTCACTTCCCTCACACACACACACACACACACACACACACACACACACACACACACACACACACACACACACACCTACACACACACACACACACACACACACACACACACCACACACACACACACACACACACACACACACACACACACACACACACACACACACACACACACACACACACACACACACACACACACACACACTATAAACGTTATGGGATGAAAATATAAACTAGAATTAACTGGACAGTACGACTCTGTCTAAGATACTGTGTTATGTTGTAATGTTCTGTTGTGGGTCAGGTAAAGTAATTCTTAGTTAAAAAAAACAGCAAAAGGAATGAAGAGAGTGAAGTGTGGAGCTGGTGAGAGTGAAGTGTGGAGCTGGTGAGAGTGAAGTCTTGACCTGGTGAGAGTGAGAACACCGGAGATCGTCCCCACAATCTGGCTACAGTTCTTCATGTTTACTTACTTTAAGGAAGGTGTCTCGCCCAGTTTTGATGGATAGTTAATGAATTTCTTGTTTCTTCTTTCTGTTCCGGTTTGCATATAAGATAACGGGTAAATCTTACAAACTTTCCAAGTTCAGTGTTTACAATCATTGTAATTTTTTCAATGTTTGTTCTTTAAATTTCACATGGCGAAGTTGTTTAAAATTCTTTCTCTGTAAGACAAGTCTTAGAAGACAAGTAGAAGGTGACTCTATGTTGACCTAAGATAAACCTATGGACGAACATTAAAATGGTATAAAATACCGACAGATTGTTAGGTAAGACACATATGCAACAGTTAGGTATCTTTATTTCGAAACGTTTCGCCTACACAGTAGGCTTCTTCAGTCGAGTACAGAAAAGTTGATAGAAGCAGAAGATACTTGAAGACGATGTAATCAGTCCATCACCCTTAAAGTTTTGAGGTGGTCAGTCCCTCAGTCTGGAGAAGAGCATTGTTCCGTTGTCTGAAACAATATGAAGTTGAAGTAACGAACGAACGAACGAAAGTTCAGGTAAGATCCCAAATGGGATGAGCGGGGAAGACGGGACAGACGAAGAATAGTGCTGGAGAGGAGTATTCTTAGTCGTAGAAATAGAGCCAGGGCTTAACCCAGCAGCAAAGGCGATCGTGGGACAGATATTGAAAAGAGAAATTCCGGTTCTTCTGTTGGGACTCCGGTGGGGTGAGCTGGGAGTAAGGGACTTGCGATCTTTTGAGCTAGAGAGGAGTGCAGAACTGAGTCATGTCTTAACCCAAAAAAGCTAAGGCGAACGTGGGTCAGAGAATGGTACCTGTCTTAGAAGGTACCTGTCAGCGGATCCAAGGTTATTTGTAAGTAGGGTTAGGAGCAGGATCATGCAAGGAGTAGAAAAGGTTGTGTTGGTTTGTGGGTCTGCGAATGTCTTCGTCAAGGAGAGAGGTCCAGTAGTCATGTCGTGTCTCAAGTTTGTCTATCTGTCTGTCACTGAGCCTCTTCCAGTACAGATTCAGCGCAGGGACGTCTAACTGGGCATGGAGAGACTCGCTTGTGGCGAAGTCCTCCCATCTGACATCAAGCACCCAGCGCAGCGCCTTGTTCTGGACACGCTGCAGTTTAAGTAAGTTTGTTTTTGCTGCAAGAGAGAGGGCTAGAGGAGAGTAAGTTATCAGAGGACGTATTAGGGATTTGTAGAGGTGTAGTTTGGTGCGTTGAGAGGCATGTTTCAGCTTGTAGAGGCCCGCAAGGGCCTTACTAGCTATTGCATGCCTTGAGTGAATGTGTCCGTGTAAACGAAGAAGGTAGTCAACATTAACGCCAAGGACAGTGACAGATTGTGTGATAGGGAAGTAAGTGCGGGTGTCAGCTGTTCTGAGTTCGACAGGTAATGGAGGATCACGTTTCCTGTAGTTAAAATACGTAATGCTGTGATGAATGGTTAGAAAAACCGACAAGTTGAAGATTGAGACACTTATGCAGCATATGGGAATCTTTATTCAGGAAACGTTTCGCCACACAGTGGCTTCATCAGTCCAATACAAAGAGGAAGGCGTAAAGAGAGGAGGAGTATGAGGTAATCAGTCCCTCAGCCTGGAGTCGATGTGTTCAGTCCATCAATCTTGTAGAATGTACAGCATAGGGCCGTAGACGTGGCTTATATACTGTAGTGAGGTGACTTGAAGCAGACGGAGGCGGGATCATAGTGGTATCATCCACTAGTCGAAGTAGGTCTTTGTCCAAAGGTTGAACAAGCGTTGAAGAATTCTTTGTAAGAAGATCTCATGATGCTGCAGTGTCTGACAGTTGTGATGAATGGTTAGAAAAACCGACAAGTTGAAGATTGAGACACTTATGCAGCATATGGGAATCTTTATTCAGGAAACGTTTCGCCACACAGTGGCTTCATCAGTCCAATACAAAGAGGAAGGCGTAAGGAGAGGAGGAGTATGAGGTAATCAGTCCCTCAGCCTGGAGTCGATGTGTTCAGTCCATCAATCTTGTAGAATGTACAGCATAGGGCCGTAGACGTGGCTTATATACTGTAGTGAGGTGACTTGAAGCAGACGGAGGCGGGATCATAGTGGTATCATCCACTAGTCGAAGTAGGTCTTTGTCCAAAGGTTGAACAAGCGTTGAAGAATTCTTTGTAAGAAGATCTCATGATGCTGCAGTGTCTGACAGTTGTGATGAATGGTTAGAAAAACCGACAAGTTGAAGATTGAGACACTTATGCAGCATATGGGAATCTTTATTCAGGAAACGTTTCGCCACACAGTGGCTTCATCAGTCCAATACAAAGAGGAAGGCGTAAGGAGAGGAGGAGTATGAGGTAATCAGTCCCTCAGCCTGGAGTCGATGTGTTCAGTCCATCAATCTTGTAGAATGTACAGCATAGGTGGACTGAACACATCGACTCCAGGCTGAGGGACTGATTACCTCATACTCCTCCTCTCCTTACGCCTTCCTCTTTGTATTGGACTGATGAAGCCACTGTGTGGCGAAACGTTTCCTGAATAAAGATTCCCATATGCTGCATAAGTGTCTCAATCTTCATACGTAATGCTGGATTTTGCTGCATTGGTTTTGATCCTCCATTTTTGTTCCCAGATGGCTATCCTGTCAACCTCATTTTGTGTTTTGTGTGTGAGTGTATCTATATTGGCATGAGTGATAAGTTGTGTAATGTCGTCTGCATAGGCTAGTGTGATGGAGTTGTGGTATATAGGTGTTGGAATGTCGTTAGTGTATAAAATGTAGAGGGTAGGGGAAAGGACAGATCCCTGGGGTACTCCAGCATTTAGTGTGAAGTAGTCAGAGTAACAGCCTTGGAATTTGATTCTCATGGTACGGCCGTCTAGGAAGTTGCAGAGGAGTTTACGAGTATTGAGAGGCAGGTTGAAGTTAGTGCAGAGTTTGTACTTGAGCCCCTCGTGCCACACAGTGTCAAAAGCTTTTTCAACGTCTTTTGCAACCAGGGCTGTCCTGTTTCTTTCTTTTGTGTTTATGTGGATGTAGTTGAGAATGATGTTAATGGCATCCTGTGTGGATCTGTGTGTTCTGAAGCCAAACTGGCCATCTGAAAGTAGAGAATTATGTTCCAGGTATCTGCGAAGGCGATGATTAATGAGTTTTTCAAAGAGTTTTCCTAAAGTTTCGAGGAGGCTGATAGGGCGATAGTTTCTAGGGTCAGAGTGGTCTTTATTGGGTTTAGGAAGGAGGATAGCAGTAGCAGCTTTGAAGACGGAAGGGAAGTATCCAGAGGCAAGGGAGGCATTGAGGAGGTTTGTGTAGGCAGTAATGATAGAGTCAGGAAGGTGTTTCAGGATAATAGTGAGAACGACTGGGTTTGAGAGGGACCTGCCCTCCCAAAGCAACCTACGTCTCACCTCCTGGCACTATATAAGGTCCCATTCTGTCACTTCAACTTCATATTGTTTCAGACAACGGAACAATGCTCTTCTCCAGACTGAGGGACTGACCACCTCAAAACTTTAAGGGTGTTGGACTGATTACATCGTCTTCGAGTATCTTCTGCTTCTATCAACTTTTCTGTACTCGACTGAAGAAGCCTACTGTGTAGGCGAAACGTTTCGAAATAAAGATACCTAACTGTTGCATATGTGTCTTACATAAACCTATGGACATAAGATAACACTATGCTAAGTTCCTCTTTACATTCCTCTAACACCCTTGCAAACAGTTCATCAGGGCCTGGGAATTTGTTAGGTTTTAGTTTCTCTATTTGTCTGGGAATATCGCAAGTATTTTCCTGGGTGAAAACTGAGAGGAAGTAGGTATTGAGAATTTCACATATATCCTTATCACTGTCAGTGATCTGACCAGAGTTACTCTTAAGTGGGCCAATCTTGTCCCTAATCTTACTTCTGTATACCTGAAAGAACCCTTTTGGGTTAGTCTTTGAATCCCATGCGACCTTAGCCTTATAATTTCTTTTTGCTTTTCTTATTCCTTTCTTTATTTCTCTCTTTAATTAAATATATTGATTTCTTAACTGCCCATCTTCTCATCTGATACGCCTATATATGCCTCTCTTTTGACCAATGAGATGTTTTAATCTATTGTTCATCCATTTGTGATCATTTTTATTAGATCTAATTTCCTTACTTGGAAAAAAAGTTGTCTGGGCAGCTAGAACCATGCTTTGAAAAATGTCATATTGGCAATCAAGATCACCTACCTGACCCATAATCAGGACATCGCAATTTAGCCCACCCAGGTAATTTTTCAGTCCCATGAAGTCGGCCAAGTGAAAATCTGGGACAGAGATTTGATTGCAGTTATCTGGGTAATTCCATGATATATTGAAACAAAGTGATTTGTGATCACTTTCCCCAAGCTCATCATTAACATAAGAACATAAGAACATAAGAAAGGAGGAACACTGCAGCAGGCCTGCTGGCCCATACTAGGCAGGTCCTTTACAATTCATCCCACTAACAAACTTTTGACCAACCCAGTTTTCAATGCCACCCAAGAAACAAGCTCCGATGTGCAAGTCCCTCTCAAATCCAACCCCTTCCACTCATGTACTTATCCAACCTAAATTTGAAACTACCCAAAGTCCTAGCCTCAATAACCCAACTAGGTAGACTGTTCCACTCATCAACTACCCTATTTCCAAACCAATACTTTCCTATGTCCTTTCTAAATCTAAACTTATCTAATTTAAATCCATTACTGCGGGTTCTCTCTTGGAGAGATATCCTCAAGACCTTGTTAATATCCCCTTTATTAATACCTATCTTCCACTTATACACTTCGATCAGGTCTCCCCTCATTCTTCGTCTAACAAGTGAATGTAACTTAAGAGTCTTCAATCTTTCTTCATAAGGAAGATTTCTAATAGCGACATAAGCAAATTTGCTGATGACACCAAAATAGGCCGTCCAATTCATTCTAATGACACTAGAGCACTCCAGGATGATTTGAATAGACTGATGCAATGATCGGAGAAGTGGCAGATGCAGTTTGATATTGACAAATGCAAAGTTCTAAATGTTGGGCAGTTAAATAACCATGCCACATATAAACTAAATAATGTAGATCTTAATACTACTGATTGCGAAAAGGATTTAGGAGTTCTGGTTAGCAGTAATCTGAAACAAAGACAACAGTGCATTAGTGTTTGCAATAAAGCTAACAGAATTCTTGGCTTCATATCTAGAAGTATAAATAATGGAAGTCCTCAGGTTGTTCTTCTACTCTATATATCCTTGGTTATGCCTCATTTAGACTATGCTGCTCAGTTCTGGTCACCGTATGGTGACCAGAATGTAAATGCTCTGGAAAACGTACAGAGGAGGATGACAAAGATGATCCCATGTATCAGAAATCTTCCCTATGAGGATAGACTGAGGGCCCTGAATCTGCACTCTCACGAAAGGCGTAGAATTAGGGGGGAGGGGTATGATCGAGTTGTATAAATGGAAAACAGGAATAAATAAAGGGGATGTAAATAGTGCGCTGAAAATTTCCAGCCAAGACAGAACTCGCAGCAATGGTTTCAAGTTGGAAAAATTCAGATTCCTGAAGGATATAGGAAAGCACTGGTTTGGTAATAGAGTTGTGGAAGAGTGGAACAAACTCCCGAGTACAGTTATTCAGGCTAAAACGTTGTGTAGTTTTAAAAATAGGTTAGATAAATACATGAGTGTATGTGGGTGGGTGTGAGTTGGACCTGACTAGCTTGTGCTGCTGGATCTGGTGCTGTGCTCCTTCCTTGAGTGGAGGTGACCAGACAGGGTGGGTCACTGGGCTAATCCGGGGGGGTTGTCATTGGTCTAATCCGGGGGGGGGGGGGTACATGGACCTGCTCCGCATGGGTCAGTAGGTCTGTTGTAGTGTTCTTTCTTTCTTACGTTCTTATGTTAAGAACATAAGAATGTGGGAACACTGCAGAAGGCCTACTGGCCCATACGAGGCAGGTCCTTATCAAAACGACATCTACCTAAAGCTACTCAAGAAACAACTCCCGCACCCCCCAACACCAATCAAACCCAGCCCCTCCCACTCATATATTTGTCCAGTCTCTTCTTAAAGCTACCCAAGGTCCTAGCCTCTATCACCCCACTGGGAAGACTGTTCCACGCATCTACAACTCTGTTAGAAAACCAGTACTTACCTATGTCCTTTCTAAATCTAAATTTATCCAACTTAAATCCATTATTCCTGGTTCTTACCTGGTTCGACACCCTCAGTACTTTATTAATGTCTCCCTTGTTTATGCCCGTCATCCACTTATACACTTCAATGATATCTCCCCTCATTCTACGCCTCTCCAGAGAGTGGAGATTTAAGGCTTTAAGTCTATCTTCATACGGGAGGTTCCTTACACAGTAAATCATTTTAGTCATTCTTCTCTGTATGTTCTCTAATGAGTCTATGTCCATCCTGTAGTAAGGGGACCAAAACTGAGCAGCATAATCTAAATGAGGCCTCACTAGTGATGTATAGAGCTGTAAAATAACTTTTGGACTTCTGTTACTTATACTTCTTGAGATAAATCCAAGTAATCTGTTGGCCTTGTTGCGCACACTGAGGCACTGCTGTCTTGGCTTTAGATTTCTGCTTACCATGACTCCCAAGTCTTTTTCACATTCTGTATGACCAAGCTCTACTTCACCTAGATTATAGCTTCGAGGGTTATTTTCATTACCAAGGGCAAGTACCTTACACTTATCCACATTAAACTTCATCTGCCATTTCTCAGACCAAGACATTAATTTGTTCAAATCGTCCTGGAGTTCATTGATATCCTCCTCAGAGTGAATTATACGGCCTATCTTTGTATCATCAGCAAACTTACTCATGTCACTAGTAATCCCTTCATCAAGGTCATTAAATGTTCTTACACTTATCTTTCCCGTACGGGATAGTCAGAATTGTTTTCTCAAAACTGTTGGGACTAATGAATTGCTAAAAAAATTAAATCCAGTTTTTCTGTATTCGTAGTCTTAGGATCAACAGAGCCGAGATTAGGGATAATAACATTAGGGATTGGAATAAACTATGGCGTGTATAGAGTAATGGTAATATATACCAAGTGTATCCGTACTCAAAAATGTTGAGAATAAAGTAACGGAGATACATTCCGAATGTCTCCTTACTCAAAAATGTTTTGTATAAAGTAAGTATTAGAGATGCATAACGAGTGTCTCCGCACTCACAATATTCTTATTAATACCTACGAGGTAGGAGAAACATGAGTCGAATATATTTATTAGGAATTAAGTGGTAAATTTTTCACGAGTACACAATCTCGAATTAACTTTCCACCCACACAATGGGGAGAACTCTTTCACAAAAACAAATGTTACTGTGATGTTGATGTTGATGTATCTTGGAGACTTGTGGGACTTTAGGAACAATGGTTTCACAATAACGGCCCTGGAGAGTTTACCTGGAGAGAGTTTCGGGGGTCAACGCCCCCGCGGCCCGGTCTGTGACCAGGCCTCCTTCAATGCCCAGCATCTCAGCTCCCCAACTAACTTCAAGACCCTGGATTAGGAACAAATCTTTTCTGAATATTTATTATGAAAATTTAAGCCAGTAACAATGGTTGTTTAGTGGACTGAATAATTATAAAAACGTGGTGGGGTTTGTCGGTTTTATTTTGTTAATCTCTTTTTTTCACTCACAATAATGAATTATTAAATATATAATTTCAACAAGTGAATATCATATGACTTACTTACCAAGTTATTGTCTTAGTTATATATCCTAAAGCTTTCTAACAGGAAAGCAACTAGAAAATTGGCCAATATTTAACAACCTTACTTGTCGTTTGGTTTTATAACAATTATGGGGAGGCGAACCTAAATTACTGTATTGCACACACGGTAGAGCCAACATGGCCTCATCCAGCTACCACCTCGTCCCATTTTTCATTCCTAGCATCCTTATTATGCCGGTTCCTTATATATGTGGATACTTCCTATTAATTTATCTTGTCATTATGATCTGCGGATTTCTATCGGTAACTGTTATTAATTTCCCGAAAGATTCGTATACCGTAGCGCACTCAGCTCACACACTGAGGTCCGGAGTTCGAATCTCCGGTACGGCTGGAAAACATTAGGGACGTGTTTCCATAAGACACCTGCTGTCCCTGTTCACCCATCAGTATATATGGGTACCTGAGTGTTAGTCGACTGGTGTAGGTCGCATCCTGGTAGAAAACTGAACTAATTTACCCGAAATGCTTTGCATAACAAGGGACTTTCTATATATAAGTATGTCATTGATGTTAGCTAGTCCTGTATACCTTGTACATGTGCTTGTAGAAATAAAGATATTATATTATTATAATATTATAACTAGCAGGTTAGTCTACTTTCCCTACCGCCATCTTTCTTTCTTCCTCAATTCGTTTGACTTTTACACATAAATCTATTTAAATTCAGTGACACTTCCAGGTGTTTAATATATTTTCATTATCGGAATATTAACTTTTCCAACATTATAATAATTACATGTTACTTAATTAACTGATTACAATAAATAAGGAAATTACAAGGATGTTGGTTCCTCTTTGGTTTATCACATTTTACAAGTCACATTAGCATCACACTCCTGCATTATTACATAAATATTACTTTCCTATCAATTACCACACAAATCCTAGGAAAATTGTTATTTTATTGAGTTTATTATTTTTTCTTATCGGAATATAGTGCATAATTCTAGCAATATTTTGGTGTCTTTAGTTTTTTCATATGATGTTTTCTAAGTTGTTTTATGGCTATTTTCCTATTAAATACTTTTGATGGTATTACAATAATGTAATCATGTAAGCTGTACTGTTTTGGGTATAACTGCATTTTTTCCAAATACTGTTTTTTTTATTCTAATGTTCGGAAAAATCACAACATGGCTTCTCGTCCCACTATCACTGGCAGGAAGTGTGTAGGAACATCTGTAACCAGTTACTTAATAAATTATACTGTGATCCCTGCACAGCTGTCCATTGCTTCCGATTTCTTGGTTTGTATATTCGTTTCTGCTGGAATTCGTAGTTTACTAAAGCGTCCAGTTTGAAGCTTGTACTTCGTAAACTGCATGTAAACATTCTTGGAGGCCCAATAATAACGTATCGTGGTTCTCAATCATATTTAGTGGTTCTTGATTTTCTCTAAACTAGGTTATTCTCCTATTAATGCCTCTCTCTCAATTATTTATGGATAAATTCTCATGATGTTTACATGCATTATTGAGGAATGGTGGTTTTACAAAAAAATCATTTGGAATTTGCAACAGCCTTTATCTTTTATGTTTTTTTTATCCCCCCCCTAAAAAAAAGTCCCCTCCAAAATAATAAAAA
Organism: Cherax quadricarinatus; assembly: GCF_038502225.1. Taxonomy (NCBI): domain Eukaryota; kingdom Metazoa; phylum Arthropoda; class Malacostraca; order Decapoda; family Parastacidae; genus Cherax; species Cherax quadricarinatus. The sequence continues at coordinate 32,393,769 of NC_091331.1, forward strand.
ATTATCATTTAGTAGGAAAAATATATTGACATGCCGTTCATTTGCTTCTGAAATATTGTTCTTTTATTATTCATGCAAAAAAAGTACTAGAATATTGCCATATCAAAACTCGGTATTTTTTTTTTTTTTGTCTATTTTCAGGCAAACTTCACGAAACTTATAGACCAACCTGCTACTATGTCGTAAAGACCAACCTGCTACTATGTCGTAAAGACCAACCTGCTACTATGTCGTAAAGACCAACCTGCTACTATGTCGTAAAGACCAACCTGCTACTATGTCGTAAAGACCAACCTGCTACTATGTCGTAAAGACCAACCTGCTACTATGTCGTAAATGCCAACCTGCTACTATGTCGTAAATGCCAACCTGCTACTATGTCGTAAAGACCAACCTGCTACTATGTCGTAAAGACCAACCTGCTACTATGTCGTAAAGACCAACCTGCTACTATGTCGTAAAGACCAACCTGCTACTATGTCGTAAAGACCAACCTGCTACTATGTCGTAAAGACCAACCTGCTACTATGTCGTAAAGACCAACCTGCTACTATGTCGTAAAGACCAACCTGCTCCTATGTCGTAAAGACCAACCTGCTACTATGTCGTAAAGACCAACCTGCTACTATGTCGTAAAGATCAACCTGCTACTATGTCGTAAAGGGTTAACCCACAATAAAAATTTCATATTATTATTATAATCAAAAAGAAGCGCTAAGCCCCAAGGGCTATAAAAAAAATCATAGAAATCGGAGTGCAGTATTTTTAAAAATTTCCAAAATTATTCTTAACTTAATTAACAAAAAAGGCACAATACCGTGACTGGAACGATACACAAATAACCCGCACATAAAAGAGAGAAGCTTACGACGACGTTTCGGTCCGACTTGGGCCATTGACAGTCACACTAACCAGAGGTGGAGCAGGACGGCTGTATATAGGCAGGAAGAGGTGGTGGTAGTAGTAGTAGTAGTAGTAGTACAAGAGTTGTATATAATACCGACAAGATGAAATTAAGACACATGCACAACACCCGGGCATCCCCATCGTAAACGTTTCGCCATCCAGCCAGCCACTGGATGGCGAAACGTCCACAACAAAGACAATCAGACGCCGCACATGTGTCCTAATTTCATCAGTAGTTGTGGTAGTAGTAGAAGAAGAAGAGGTAGTAGTAGTGGTCAATGGTCCAAGTCGGACCGAAACGTCGTCGTAAGCTTCTCTCTTTTATGTGCGGGTTATTTGTGTATTCTTAACTTCCTTCAGCTCTACGCTTTTCTTAATGATAGACATTTCAAGATTATCTTAACCTTCTTGGTGTCACTAACGCATTTCAGAATCTGATTAAAACTATTGACCTCCGTAGAAAAATACACAAACACATTCACATTAAAATTAAAAATATTGCATTATTCACAGCAAAGCAAGTCCAGGAAAAATTATATTTTGTCTCCGGCTCAGGAACCTCCTGATGCCCTTCCATGAACTTCATAACGGTTCATGAACCACCGGGTAAGGTCACGGAATATATAATTTTGTTATACTGTACTTGATCCAACGATCCAAACATTAACAAATTTGTGAAAATTTTCCAGGAGCTTCATGATGCGTTATACTATATGTGATATTTTACGACACGAGTGGAATAATAATAATAATAATAATAATAATAATAATAATAATAATAATAATAATAATAATAATAATAATATCAGTAATAATAATAATAATAATAATAATAATAATAATAATAATAATAATAATAATAATAATAATAATAATTAAAAATAATAATAATTCTACTTTGAGAATCCTTTGACCTGGAGCGGCTCAAATCTTCTCTGCATATATAGTCAATTAGTTCTATCAGTCAGTCAGAGGGTGAGCTGTTAGAGCTGAACAATGGAGGGTCGTTCACCCCTCTCTCCGCTGATTGACCAGCTTCAGCTGGCTTAACGCTTTCCTCGGCGTATTGAATCCAATATATATCCTGAGTCTCCTGCCAGGACCATCACTGAGGGATGCTCACACAGGTTTTGTGCTCACTGCCTATTCCTATTGCCAAAATTAATTAAAGAATTGTTATAGTCTCACAAACTGTTACAAATTGCTCGACCTTGAGAGGGACTGCAGTTCTCCGTGCCATTAGGAGATAATACATAGAGTCTACTGATGGTAAAGAAGTCTAGAAGAGTGTGAAATAGAGGAAGATAAAAGTGGATAGAATTTTTTTTTAATTATGTGGATCATACAGGTAGAGTAAGTCATCATACGGAGTGGTGGAGGTCTGGTCCTTCCATACTCTACTGAATTATTTAATGGATAATGAGAATAAGAGGAGGTAAAATGAATAAAATAATTCAAGTCGGTTAGGAAGAAACGAATTAAGAAAAAAGACGTATCTAGCTAACTTGGAACAAATATAGCAACAGATGAGTTAATCAAGAATGAAGTAATTAACAAAACTGGCGGGAGAAAAAAGTTGCTATAGTGTTAAAGTATTTGTGGAAAAAAAGTTAATCTGTGGACGAAAAAAAAAAGTGATTGAACTAAGATATAGTAGTCTGTGTTTTGTGTGAGTTTGAAGAATTAGCTGTGAATGAAGCAGCAAGGAGAAGAGTGTAGTCAATTCTAATAATGTGTCTGAGAGCAAAATAATTTAAATATTATGTATAAAATAAGTATCGCAGAAAATAATTAGCCGTATATTTCTATATAAAAGGAAGAATGGGGAACATCTGTGACATCTGAGGAAGTATTGTCAAAAAGTGTAGTAGAAGAATTGGAAGGTGGTGGTGTATTGTACATCGAGGATACTGTAGGAGAAGTTGGCAAAAGTCATGTGGGATATTTGGATCATATGTAAAAGGGTTATAAGAATATTAGGAGCATCTGAGACACGTAAGGAAGAGTTGGAAGAACGTACAGGCGGCATTTGAAATTATCTGAAAAAGAGTTATAGGGAAATGTTGAGGACATCCACGACATCTGAAAAATGGAATTTGATGTATGGAACATCTGAGAAAGCGATGGAAGGATAGCATGAAGAAAGTTTTGAGAAGCTGAGGTATTAGTATCAATTAACTGAATTAAATTATGAAAACGCAAAAAATCGGAGGGAAGGCAAGTTGTTTATGGGAAACAATTCGGTTGGACATGCGTTTCAGAAGTAAAAATCAATGAGCCTGTACTCTGTAAGATCAACTGGTTTGTAAAAACTTTGTGGGTCGTCAATGACACATGAAAAGTGTGCGCTTCTGGAGACACTCTGGGAGCAAATGGCGAATGTATTTCTTTCTTTTGGTGTTTCTCTGTTATGGTGGAAAAACGCCGAGGTTTTAACAATTTTCTTCACAGTGCATGCAGGGACTTACATCGGATTAAAGCTGTGATACTCCCAATGACAATGACAATACGATATTTAATAATAAAGCGAAATAAAATTGCGAAGAATTTAGAATTTAGACCTTTGTTTTGGTATTCCACAAATACCTGTTTGATATTGTCACCAACGATAAATAATATATAATATAATTCATATTAAGCACTAAATCCTTGCGGTCGTTCAGCGTCTGCCGAGCGCTTCATTCCAACCATAAAAGCTTAATGTAAGAGAAGTTTTAGTATAACAATAAAAGGTAGAGCTTCCTTATCAAAATAGCCCCCCAAAATTATCTGACACAGGTCTTTGATATAAGAAAATCCGTTCTAAGGTGCCGGTCATATAGATGGAGAGCGACACAACAGCCTCGCATGACGTTATGCCTAGAGAGCTCTCTGTACGGTGTAAAGCTCCTGACGCCTTCTCTGGAGCAGCCGTACCACCAGGTGAAGTTAGAGCAGGACAGGAGGAAGCAAAGAGAGAGAGAGAGAGAGAGATACGGTGACTGACTGAAAACTGGAAGATTCGTAGCAAGCTTGATAGCAACGATGACTATGGAAAAAGGAATTGCTTGAGTGTTGAGGAGGAAAGACTTTAAGCTGAAGATTAGTAGGATGACGAACTTGTGGGTACTTCTAATTCGTTTGCTTATCTTAGGATCAATGTAGGACATCTAATACGGCAAGGAACTGTGACTATGGCAATAAGGAAGCGAACCAAGAGTGTGAGAGAAAAAACGAAGGTAAGTTAGTTATTGTAGTTGATGATTCTCAGGTACGTTATATGGACACGGCCTTCTGTAATATGGACAGGACAACTAGGATTCATGTTTGTTTTCCTGGTGCGAAAATAGAGGACTTTGTAGACCGTATGACCAATATTTTGTCATTGTCTGTGTGCTGGAGGGAAAGATATCAGCAGGGCAAGAGGTGAAAATATGCCATTTAATTTTAGACATGGTATTATCAAGAATGAAGACAGGGATTGTATACCTGTAGTAGGTATTAATATTCTACCTAAGATAAGGGTAGGAACCAAGTGGCTGTCCTGGACACTTTTGTGCAACAGCCCGTTGGGTAAGTGCTGCCAGGAATTCAAAGTAAATTATATTGAAAACTACGACCCCTTTTTAAATACAGGTGTTAAGTTTTCTAGAGATGGAATTCATCGTTAACAGCTGTGTCAGTGGAGAGGGTTGTTAGTGCTCTGTTTAAACTATTTTTTAACAGTAGTCTGGGTAATTATAATGATTTGAAAACTGTGAATTTGGTTGGGGGAAATATGATGATACCAGATATGGATATTGGTAATGAAAATAGGGTTTGTTTGGGATTGGGGAATAGTTATAGTCTGTGTGGGATTGGGCAATAGTTATGGTATTGAAATTTGTGTGGTGAACAAGAAAAGTTCAGATGCAAAGAAAGATAATTACTGGTCAACACTCATTTTCTGGCCAATGATATTACACAGATTTTAGGGTTAGTGGTGCTGATTCCGAATATGTCTTCGATTTTTCTAGACTGGCTCTAGCTTTTTATAAATTTGGTATCCCATTTTAAACCATAAAAGATGTGAAAAATATATTGATCAGGCGGGGCTAACTTCTAAATTGCACAGAAATTATTTTTTTAGATCATGCAAACGTCAAATTATGTAATGCATAATAGCTCTTCGTTCTATATAATAACAGATTAACATAGTAAGATAATTCAGATATCACTAATTACTGCATAAGAAAACCATTTTGATATTTTATCGTATTCTTTAAGTTTTGTTGAGTGAGCTGTTGAAAGAGATGCATATTGTTTACCGGTGAGCAATAAGACACATTTCAAGCTTCAAATGGACCTGTCTATAATTAACCACCAATCTCCTGGTCGATATTCAAGTCCATTTCAAAGTGAAGGGATGTTTATACAGTATACAAGTTCTTCATCTTGGTTGCAGTAAGGAAGAAGTTCAACCTCTCTTGTCCGATAAGCTGTAATTTTAGCTTCTTGTTGTAGACAGATCTTTTCTTTTAGTTTGGATGCTAAAAGTTCAGATGCTTCCTTTGACAGACAAGTTCACGTCTCATTGAGATCTTTGGAGAACTACTGGAGTTTGGAAATGTATACTTCATATTCACTTCCACTGCTATCACCAGTGTTACATCCTAAACCCTGAGTTCCTTCAACATCTGACAACGGGATGTATTCACTGTGTGACACAGGTCTCCTTGCTGACTCCAAATCATGATATTCCCACTTGACATTATTGTATTAATTTAAACCTTTCACATTCACCATACAAAAATAACAATCATCATGGTGGTTTTACAGCTCTCTCCCCACCATAGGCACACTAAAATAAGCAAGATAAGTTTGGTTTACGAAATTTGTGATATTTTTTCTTTGTTTTTGCAAAGAGTATTCGCCATAAATGTAACAAAATACCTTGTGATTGTTTAAGCAGACTCTTCGTGATAAACTCATGTTTATCTGGAAAAAATAACGAAATAAATATAATGGTCTGCATCTAGTGAGTGATGACCTCTATTTTGGTTAGAAGTTATTGAGTGCGATACTCACAGTTATAAAAAATATCTAGCGAGGGAGAACTATGTTAATAGCTAGTGAATGTGATGCTGACACTTATGAAGAACAGCTACTGAATGTGATGCTGACACTTATGAAGAACAGCTAGTGAATGTGATGCTGACACTTATGAAGAACAGCTACTGAATGTGATGCTGACACTTATGAAGAACAGCTAGTGAATGTGATGCTGACACTTATGAAGAACAGCTAGTGAATGTGATGCTGACACTTATGAAGAACAGCTACTGAATGTGATGCTGACACTTATGAAGAACAGCTAGTGAATGTGATGCTGACACTTATGAAGAACAGCTACTGAATGTGATGCTGACACTTATGAAGAACAGCTACTGAATGTGATGCTGACACTTATGAAGAACAGCTACTGAATGTGATGCTGACACTTATGAAGAACAGCTACTGAATGTGATGCTGACACTTATGAAGAACAGCTAGTGAATGTGATGCTGACACTTATGAAGAACAGCTAGTGAATGTGATGCTGACACTTATGAAGAACAGCTACTGAATGTGATGCTGACACTTATGAAGAACAGCTAGTGAATGTGATGCTGACACTTATGAAGAACAGCTAGTGAATGTGATGCTGACACTTATGAAGAACAGCTACTGAATGTGATGCTGACACTTATGAAGAACAGCTAGTGAATGTGATGCTGACACTTATGAAGAACAGCTAGTGAATGTGATGCTGACACTTATGAAGAACAGCTACTGAATGTGATGCTGACACTTATGAAGAACAGCTACTGAATGTGATGCTGACACTTATGAAGAACAGCTACTGAATGTGATGCTGACACTTATGAAGAACAGCTAGTGAATGTGATGCTGACACTTATGAAGAACAGCTAGTGAATGTGATGCTGACACTTATGAAGAACAGCTACTGAATGTGATGCTGACACTTATGAAGAACAGCTACTGAATGTGATGCTGACACTTATGAAGAACAGCTACTGAATGCGATGCTGACACTTACGAAGAACAATTAGTGAATGTGATGCTGATAGTTATGAAGAACAGCTAGTGAGTGTGATGTTGATATATATGGAGAGCAGCTAGTGTGATGCTGACAGTTATGAAGAACAACTAGTGAATGTGATGCTGACAGTTATGAAGAACAACTAGTGAATGTGATGCTGACAGTTATGAAGAACAACTAGTGAATGTGATGCTGACAGTTATGGAGAGCAGCTAGTGAGTGGGGTGCTAACAGTTGTGGAGAGCAGCTAGTGAGTGTGGTGCTAACAGTTGTGGAGAGCAGCTAGTGAGTGTGGTGGTAACAGTTGAGGAGAGCAGCTAGTGAGTGTGGTGCTAACAGTTATGGAGAGCAGCTAGTGAGTGTGGTGCTAACAGTTGTGGAGAGCAGCTAGTGAGTGTGGTGCTAACAGTTGTGGAGAGCAGCTAGTGAGTGTGGTGCTAACAGTTATGGAGAGCAGCTAGTGAGTGTGGTGCTAACAGTTGTTGAGAGCAGCTAGTGAGTGTGGTGCTAACAGTTGTGGAGAGCAGCTAATGAGTGTGGTGCTAACAGTTGTGGAGAGCAGCTAGTGAGTGTGGTGCTAACAGTTATGGAGAGCAGCTAGTGAGTGTGGTGCTAACAGTTGTGGAGAGCAGCTAGTGAGTGTGGTGCTAAAAGTTGTGGAGAGCAGCTAGTGAGTGTGGTGCTAACAGTTGTGGAGAGCAGCTAGTGAGTGTGGTGCTAACAGTTGTGGAGAGCAGCTAGTGAGTGTGGTGCTAACAGTTATGGAGAGCAGCTAGTGAGTGTGGTGCTAACAGTTGTGGAGAGCAGCTAGTGAGTGCGGTGCTAACAGTTGTGGAGAGCAGCTAGTGAGTGTGGTGCTAACAGTTGTGGAGAGCAGCTAGTGAGTGTGATGCTAACAGTTATGGAGAGCAGCTAGTGAGTGTGGTGCTAACAGTTGTGGAGAGCAGCTAGTGAGTGTGGTGCTAACAGTTGTGGAGAGCAGGTAGTGAGTGTGGTGCTAACAGTTGTGGAGAGCAGCTAGTGAGTGTGGTGCTAACAGTTGTGGAGAGCAGCTAGTGAGTGTGGTGCTAACAGTTGTGGAGAGCAGCTAGTGAGTGTGGTGCTAACAGTTGTGGAGAGCAGCTAGTGAGTGTGGTGCTAACAGTTGTGGAGAGCAGCTAGTGAGTGTGGTGCTAACAGTTGTGGAGAGCAGCTAGTGAGTGTGGTGCTAACAGTTGTAGAGAGCAGCTAGTGAGTGTGGTGCTAACAGTTGTTGAGAGCAGCTAGTGAGTGTGGTGCTAACAGTTGTGGAGAGCAGCTAGTGAGTGTGGTGCTAACAGTTGTGGAGAGCGGTGAGCTAGAGTGAAGTACTGCAGTTGAGAGTACTTAAAGAGAGAAATGCTCACAGCTATGAGGACTATCCCTCATCAGTGATGCTCACAGCTATGAGGGCTATCCCTCATCAGTGATACTCACAGCTATGAGGACTATCCCTCATCAGTGATGCTCACAGCAATGGTGAACAGAGAGTGATGTTCACAACTCAGGAGGGTATATTTATAAAGAAGAGCTAGTGGGAGAAAGTGAAGCTTACAGTTATGAACAGCAGACAGTTCGAGCAGTCCTCACAGCTGTGGAGATCAGTTGAAGAAAGTGAAGCTTACAGTTACCAGATGCAGCTATTATGAATGATCTTCACATCTATGAAAAACAGCCAGTGAGAGATGGTCAGAACGATGATGGGAACCTATTGGAAGCGAAGCTCTTGATTTGGAGAATAGCTACAGAGATTGTTCCTCACAGCTATGGAAAGTACTTAATGAAGTCGATGCTTTTACTTATCAGGACAAGTTAGAGACGTAGAGTGATGCAGAGCAGCTAGCAGTGATGGCAACAGTTTTGGAGAGCAGCAACTGAGGGGAGAGTGCTGCTCGCAGTTACAGTGTGCAGCTAGTGAGGGGGGATGAGCTCACAGTTATGGAAAGCAGTTAGTGACGGGGAGTGATGCTCACAGTTATGGAGAGCAGCATGTGATGGGGAGTTATGCTCACAGTTATGGAGAGCAGTAAGTGAAGGGAGTGCTGCTCCAAGTTACAGTGTGCAGCTAATGAGGGGAAGTGATGCTCACAGTTATGGAGAGCAGCTAGTGAGGGGGAATGATGCTTACAGTTATAGAGAGCAACAAGTAAGGGGAAGTGATGTTCACAGTTATGGAGAGCAGCTAGTGAGGGAAACTGATGCACGCAGTTATGGAGAGCAGCTAGTGAGGGGGGAGTGATGCTCGCAGTTACAGTGTGCAACAAGTGAGGGGGAGTGATGCTCACAGTTATGGAGAGCAGCCAGTGAGGGGGTGATGCTCACAGTTACTCTGAGCAGCTAGTGAGGGGGAGTGATGTTCACAGTTACAGTGAGCAGTCAGTGAGGGAGTGATGTTCACAGTTACAGTGAACAGCTAGTGAGGGAGAGAGATGCTCACAGTACAGTTTGCAGCTAGTGAGGGGGATTGATTCTCACAGTTATAGTGAGCAGCTAGTGGGGTAAGAGTTATGCTCACAGTTACACTGAGTAACTAGGAAAGGAGAGTGATGTTCACAGTTACAGTGATCAGCTAGTGAGGGGGAGTGATGCTTACAGTTACAGTGAGCAACTAGTGAGGGAGAATGATGCTCACAGTAACAGTGAGCAGCTAGTGAGAGTGATGCTCACAGTTACAGTGAGCACCTAGTGAGAGAGAGTGATGCTCACAGTAACAGTGAGCAGCTAGTGAGGGAGAATGATGCTCACAGTAACAGTGAGCAGCTAGTGAGGGAGAATGATGCTCACAGTTACAGTGTGCAGCTAGTGAGGGAGAATGATGCTCACAGTAACAGTGAGCAGCTAGTGAGGGAGAATGATGCTCACAGTAACAGTGAGCAGCTAGTGAGGGAGAATGATGCTCACAGTTACAGTGAGCAGCTAGTGAGAATGATGCTCACAGTTACAGTGTGCAGCTAGTGAGGGAGAATGATGCTCACAGTAACAGTGAGCAGCTAGTGAGGGAGAATGATGCTCACAGTTACAGTGTGCAGCTAGTGAGGGAGAGTGATGCTCACAGTTACAGTGAGCAGCTAGTGAGGGAGAATGATGCTCATAGTTACAGTGAGCAGCTAGTGAGAGAGAATGATGCTCACAGTTACAGTGAGCAGCTAGTGAGAGAGAATGATGCTCACAGTAACAGTGAGGAGCTAGTGAGAGAGAGTGATGCTCACAGTTACAGTGAGCAGCTAGTGAGAGAGAGTGATGCTCACAGTTACAGTGAGCAGCTAGTGAGAGAGAGTGATGCTCACAGTTACAGTGAGCAGCTAGTGAGAGAGAATGATGCTCACAGTTACAGTGAGCAGCTAGAGAGAGAGAATGTTGCTCACAGTTACAGTGAGCAGCTAGTGAGAGAGAATGATGCTCACAGTAACAGTGAGCAGCTAGTGAGAGAGAGTGATGCTGACAGTTACAGTGAGCAGCTAGTGAGAGTGATGCTCACAGTTACAGTGAGCAGCTAGTGAGAGAGAGTGATGCTCACAGTTACAGTGAGCAGCTAGTGAGAGTGATGCTCACAGTTACAGTGAGCAGCTAGTGAGAGAGAGTGATGCTCACAGTTACAGTGAGCAGCTAGTGAGAGTGATGCTCACAGTTACAGTGAGCAGCTAGTGAGAGAGAGTGATGCTCACAGTTACAGTGAGCAGCTAGTGAGAGTGATGCTCACAGTTACAGTGAGCAGCTAGTGAGAGAGAGTGATGCTCACAGTTACAGTGAGCAGCTAGTGAGAGAGAGTGATGCTCACAGTTACAGTGAGCAGCTAGTGAGAGAGAGTGATGCTCACAGTTACAGTGAGCAGCTAGTGAGAGAGAGTGATGCTCACAGTTACAGTGAACAGCTAGTGAGAGAGAGTGATGCTCACAGTTACAGTGAGCAGCTAGTGAGAGAGAGTGATGCTCACAGTTACAGTGAGCAGCTAGTGAGAGAGAGGGATGCTCACAGTTACAGTGAGCAGCTAGTGAGAGAGAGGGATGCTCACAGTTACAGTGAGCAGCTAGTGAGAGAGAGGGATGCTCACAGTTACAGTGAGCAGCTAGTGAGAGAGAGTGATGCTCACAGTTACAGTGAGCAGCTAGTGAGAGAGAGTGATGCTCACAGTTACAGTGAGCAGCTAGTGAGAGAGAGTGATGCTCACAGTTACAGTGAGCAGCTAGTGAGAGAGAGTGATGCTCACAGTTACAGTGAGCAGCTAGTGAGAGAGAGTGATGCTCACAGTTACAGTGAGCAGCTAGTGAGAGAGAGTGATGCTCACAGTTACAGTGAGCAGCTAGTGAGAGAGAGTGATGCTCACAGTTACAGTGAGCAGCTAGTGAGAGAGAGTGATGCTCACAGTTACAGTGAGCAGCTAGTGAGAGAGAGTGATGCTCACAGTTACAGTGAGCAGCTAGTGAGAGAGAGTGATGCTCACAGTTACAGTGAGCAGCTAGTGAGAGAGAGTGATGCTCACAGTTACAGTGAGCAGCTAGTGAGAGAGAGGGATGCTCACAGTTACAGTGAGCAGCTAGTGAGAGAGAGTGATGCTCACAGTTACAGTGAGCAGCTAGTGAGAGAGAGTGATGCTCACAGTTACAGTGAGCAGCTAGTGAGAGAGAGTGATGCTCACAGTTACAGTGAGCAGCTAGTGAGAGAGAGTGATGCTCACAGTTACAGTGAGCAGCTAGTGAGAGAGAGTGATGCTCACAGTTACAGTGAGCAGCTAGTGAGAGAGAGTGATGCTCTCTTTAACATATATCAAGGAGTTTTCTTTTTAAACATCATGTGTTAATGTGCGCACTTGAGGGAGATGAGAGAAGTAAGGGAGATGAGAGAAATGAGGGAGATGTAAGAAGTGAATATTAAAGGAAGCGGTGGAATACATTTTAAAGTTGAAAGAGGTAGAGAAAGTACAAAGATACAAGAACCAGCGAGAGAGTACTAAAAGACTTTAACAACAGGTAAGGAGCACTGTATCTTGTCCCTACGAGAGACACTGTAAATGAAGACAAGAACAAGAGATAATAAAGTAGGAGACACGAAGTAAAGGTGTTTATGGAAACAAGTTTACAAGGAGACAGTAACAAGGAACACTGTATAAGGTGAAACGAACAAGAGACAGTGTACAAGACGTAAAAATAGTGAGCGTGAAACTAAGGACACAACACAGTACAGAAAAAGATAAGAATAAGGCAGAGTAAAAGGAGACAATAACAAAGCAGTGTACAATGAGACTATGATTAGACCCCTGCAATCACAATAAGGTGAGTACACACACACACACACACACACACACACACACACACACACACACACACACACACACACACACACACACACACACACACACACACACGCACGTACACATACACGGCGTGGGCGGGAGTAACAGCATCATCCAGTGCTCACGGGTTTTAAAACCTTTTCAGCCTATCCAAGGATATTGAAGGGACCATTTAAAGTGTTAGGGGTCAGTGAACAAGTCGAGAAGTGAAATACAAGCTGCTTAAACCAGAAAAGGGAGGCGAGGGCTACAATTTATATAAATCATTTTGAAACTGAAATCAGTGCCAGAAGTGGGGAGGCAGGAGGCCTAGAGCAGGGCGTAGGCAATGTTTCCACAAGCCAACACTACTTCAAATTCAAAAATAATAAGTGTGACCCAAACCAGAGAGTTAAGTGCAAGTCAAGGACAGATGAGGTAGTGCATAAAGTGAGGGGAAAGAAAAGGAAAAATAACCAGCAGTTTTTCTTGGGTTGTTGATGTTTTCCTGATCAGTAAAGTTCATATCTTGATAGTGTAGTGCAAGACGATAGTGCATTATAACAAGTGTATTAGATAACAACAGTATATTAGATAATAACATGTGTATTAGATAATAGCAGCGTATTATATAATAAGCGATTACAACACTGAGTCGTAACCCAGGACTCATGCGGCCAGACAGCGGTGCCAGCCATCATAAGTGATAAAGTGTGACCCCAAGGCAGACAGTAAAGTGCAGATCTGGTGCTGTGATTGAAGTTTCTAAAATGGGATTAAAACAAATATAGAGAAGAAAGTGAAGTGGAACAAGGAGTCAGGAGTGCGCCACAATGAGTCTCAACACTGCCAGCCGCAAGTACTCGCCTAAGCGTGGTGTTTGGGGGTCGGTTGTAGGCTCTAGGTCCCGCCAACTGTAACATGAGGAGGTCCTCTCTCAGCGTGAGCAAGGAATAGGAAAATAACCAGCAGTAATTGGAACTTAAATCCAGAAGTATGGGTGGGTATTCAGGCGGAAAGGACCCCAATGGAAATAAGTCACTCTGTCTGACTTTTTTGGGTTATCCTAGGTTCTCTACACATATGCTGCTATATATGATAATTCTATGTAACTGTATTTGTGTATACCTGAATAAACTTACTTACTTACTTACTTACTAGTCTCTATTAGACTAGTGCTCATTGGGAATTGCAATAAGTAGAGAAGGTAGCATTACTAGGAAACAGAGCTGTCTAGTAAATACAAGTTGGGACTACAAATTTGAATCTGTGGTGTAGAGTTTATTAAGTCACAATAAGGGTTTGTGAGTGTACACAACCGAGTTGTGCGTACACACACAAATACACAAACAGTGGGAAACCCGTGTAAAAGGTCACTTGACAACTATACACCCCAACCCACCCACCCACAACAGGTCACTAACCCACTTCCTATCACACACTCCACATCACATTATCCCACACTCGTGCACACTATCACACACACTCTAATCCACACTCACCACTCTCACGCCCACTCCCAAACACACATGCACACACTCAGTTTTAAGGCGAGGTATGATAAAGCTCATGGAGCAGGGAGAGAGAGGATCTAGTAGCAATCAGTGAAGAGGCGGGGCCAGGAGCTATGACTCGACCCCTGCAACCACAAATAGGTGAGTACAAATAGGTGAGTACACACACACACACACACACACACACACACACACACACACACACACACACACACACTCACACACACTCACACACACACACACACACACACACACACACACACACACACACACACACACACACACAGGGTTTGCCACAAGGTTAGTTCCAGAGCTAAGGGGAATGTCCTATGAAGAAAGATTAAGGGAAATCGGCCTGACGACACTGGAGGACAGGAGGGTCAGGGGAGACATGATAACGACATATAAAATACTGCGTGGAATAGACAAGGTGGACAAAGACAGGATGTTCCAGGGAGGGGACACAGAAACAAGAGGCCACAATTGGAAGTTGAAGACACAAATGAGTCAGAGAGATATTAGGAAGTATTTCTTCAGTCATAGAGTTGTAAGGCAGTGGAATAGCCTAGAAAATGACCTAGTGGAGGCAGGAACCATACACAGTTTTAAGACGAGGTTTGATAAAGCTCATGGAGCGGGGAGAGAGAGGGTCCAGTAGCAACCGGTGAAGAGACGGGGCCAGGAGCTAGGACTCGACCCCTGCAACCACAAATAGGTGAGTACACACACACACACACACACACACACACACAGGGGTTAGGAGATGAGTCTCGACTCCTGCAACCACAAATCACCCTGCAACCACAAATCTCTCTCTCTCTCTCTCTCTCTCTCTCTCTCTCTCTCTCTCTCTCTCTCTCTCTCTCTCTCTCTTTCTCTCTCCCATCTCTCTCCCTCTCACTATCTAGCTATCTATTTCCCTCTCTCTTCCTATTCTCTTCCTCTTCATCTTCCTTCTCCTCCTTCCCTCTTTTTCCGTGCACCCCCCTGTCCTCCCCCATCTGTCTCTCCTGCCACTGTCTCCTCTCTCCGACCTCCCACCTCCACACACATACACACGCAGACCTCCCACCTCCACCCACACACAGATGCACATACGTACATACACACACACACACACACACACATACGTGAACATGCAAAAACACACATGTGCACACAGACACACACCCACACAGGAGCTGAGTCTCGACCTCTGCAACCACAATTAGGTGAGTACACACACACACGCACATATACACATACACAGAAGTTGAGTCTCGACCCCTGCAACCACAATTAGGTGAGTACACACACACATACAATCTCTCCCTCTCTCTCTCTCTCTCTCTCTCTCTCTCTCTCTCTCTTCCACTTCCTCTACCTCTTCATCTTCCTTCTCCTCCCTCTCTTTCTCCCTCCTCCTCTCTCTCCCCCTTGCTTATCCTTCACTTCCTTTCCACCTCTCTCTTCTCTCCTTGTGCCCCCTAATCTCTTTCCCCTCTGCCACTGTCTCCCCTCCCACTCTATAGCCTTCTCCCCCTCCCTACCTCCCTTCCCTGTCCTTCCCTACCAAAGAGCAGGATGGAGAACCAGAGGTCTGGTGGATGAACCTGGGAGGGAAGATCGGGAGGCAGAGCTTACAAAAAGGAAGAGTGGGGAAGGAAGGCAGTAGAGCTCGGCAAGAAAATGGAAGAGAGGATAGCTGCAGAGAGCAGGAAATGGGAGCTACAAGCCATGACAACAGAAGCTAAAATACACTGCTCAGAAAAGGAACTAAAAAAATCTGAAACAGCCTAAAGTACCAAAGGAGACATCAGGAAATTCTATATCAGTCAGAGACGAGGGGACTGTGGGAGTAAAGGAGCTATATTATGTGCAAAGGCCTTATCAGACCCACGTGAGGCCAAGGGACAAGACAAGGAGCACATCAAGAACAAATGAGGGGACTACGAGCAATGAATGATCTAAGCTATATGCAGAGGCTCTAACAGCCAACTGCAGTGGCCAAAAACAGATGATCAAGAAGGGCAGACCACTGAGCCCAGGGGCATCAGCCAGGGAAGAGATTGAAGGAAAGAATGCTTCAATGGATGGAACTAAATCACCTCAGGGGATGCAAAGGGAGATACAGTGGGAGGACAAACGGAAAAGATCAGTTTTTTTCTACGAGCTCCAGGAGGTTGAACCAGAAACCCATGATGCAAGAAAACAGGAGGAGATAAAAAGGTTGAAAGTATCGTGAAAGCAATAGGTGAAGATGACATGACCCAGTTGACAAATTCTCGGAGAATTGGGTGGTTTGCAAGAGGAAAAAACCGGCAAGTCGAAGTGATTCTCAAGGCAAAATCAGCTCGAAACAGGATCCTGCACGAGAAACTACAACTAAGGGACAAACCAGAGTACTGGAGAGTGTACCTCAATCGAGACAGAACACAATAAGAAATGATGATACTGAAGGAGAAGGTACAAAGACGAAAGGAGGAACGAGAGGCAATGACGGAGAAGGGCAGGAGAACCCAAACCCAGGTAGAAGAGCAAAAACACCCTCCTCTAGCAACACCCACAGAGAGAATCCAATCACAACAACCCCAATGCATCTGTACAATCTAAACCAACACTCACACACTGTTCCCTCTGTCCCCACCCCTACAGCAACCTCGCATAGGCCTCTGCCAGGGGTACTGATCCCCCAACCCCACCATTCTACCCGGACCACAGTTTTAGAAAAGAAGTTGAAGGTTTGGTATATGAATGCAGATGGAATAACAAATAAATGTGAGGAGTGGCATGAAAGAATCAATCAGACGTCCCCAGACATCATAGCAATCACAGAAAGGAAACTCACTGAGATAATGACAGACAATCTTCCCACCCGGATATCAGATCCTGAGGAAAGATAGAAGGAGTAGAGGGGGAGAGGAGGTTACACTGCTCATTAAAAACTAATAGGGATTTGAGGAAATGGAAGGAATGGACGAGATTAGAGAAAGAGATTTCATAGTAGGTACAGTTCGGTCTAAGGAGCATAAGGTAGCCATTGCAGTGATGTATAACCCATCACAGAACTACAATAGGCAAAGAGAGGAATATGAAGAGAGCAACAGAACAATGGTGGACAAACTAGCTGAAGGGGCCATAAGAGCTCACCTGAGCAGAGCAAAGTTACTAGTTATGGGCGATTTGAACCACAGTGAGATTGACTGGGAAAACCTGGAGCCAAATGGGGGTCCTGAAACATAGGGAGCCAAGATGATTGATGTGATGCTGGAAAACCTCATGCATCAACATGTTAGGGACACTACCAGAAAGAGAAGGGAGGATGAACCAGCGAGACTGGATCTCGTGTTCACCTTGAGCAGCTCGAACATTGAAGACATCACATATTGGAGGCCCCTTGGAGCTAGTGATCACGTATTTCTAAGCTTTTAATACATAGTGGAGTTACAAATAGAGAGGGTGACAGGAGTTGAATGGGAAAAGCCAAACTATAAAAGGAGGGACTACACAGGTATGAGGAACTTTCTGCAGGAGGTTCAGTGAGATAGAGAACTGGTAGGAAAATCGGCAAGCGAAATTATGGACTACATAACCACAAAATGAAAGGAGGCAGAGAGAAGGTTTGCTCCCAAGGGCAACAGAAATAATGGGAAGACCAGAACGAGCCCTTAGTTTACCCGAAGATGTAGGGAGGCAAAAACTAAGTGCACTAGTGAATGGAAAAAGTACAGAAGGCAAAGGACCCAGGAAAATAAAGAGATTAATCGACGAGCCAGAAACGAGTATGCACAGATAAGGAGGGAGACCCAGCGACAGTACGAAAACAACAAAGCATCGAAAGTCAAGTCTGACCCAAAACTGTTGTAGAGCCACATAACGAGGAAGACAACAGTCAAATACCAGGTAACCAGGCTAAGTAAAGAAGGTGGGGAGCTCACAAGAAACGATCAAGAGGTATGTGAGAAGTTCACCAGAGATTTAAGGAAGTATTTACTGGAGAGTCAGTGAGGACAGAACAGAGGGGGACACCAACAATGGTTATACCAACAAGTGTTGGATGAAATGCACATAACTGAGGAAGAGGTGAAAAAGCTGCTAAGTAGCCTTGATATCTCCAAGGCGGTGGGACCGGTCCTTAGAGACGCTGTGTGTGCCAGTAACCACAATTTTCAACACATGCCTTGAAACTGGGCAACTACCTGGGGTATGGAAGACGGCAAGTGTAGTCCCCATTTTTAAGAAAGGAGACAGAAACGAAGCATTAAACTATAGACCAGTGCCACTGAGATGTATAGTATACAAAGTCATGGAGAAGATTATCAGGAGAGTGGTGGAGCACCTGGAACAGAAAAAGATTATAAACGACAACCAGCACGGATTCATGGAAGGTAAATCCTGTGTCATAAACTTTCTGGAGTTTTATGACAAAGTAACAGAAGTGAGACACGAAAGAGAGGTGTGGGTTGATTGTATTTTTTTGGACTGTAAGAAGGCCTTCGACGCAGATCTTCACATGAGATTAGTGCAGAAGCATATAACAAAAAGGGCACTGCAATGGATCAGAGAATACCTGACAGGGAGGCAACAAGAAGTCATGATGCATGATGAGGTATCACAGTGGGCGCCTGTGACGAGCGGGGTCCCACAGGGGTCAGTCATAAGACCAGTGGCATTTTTGGTGCATGTGAATGACATGATGGAAGGGATAGACTCAGAAGTGTCCCTGCTCGCAAATGATATGAAGTTAATAAAGAAAATAAAATCAGATGAGGATCAGGCAAGACTCCAAAGACACCTGATCATTCTGGACACGTGGTCAAGCAACTGGCTTTTCGAATTTAACCCTGCCAAATGCAAAGTCATGAAGATCGTGGAAGGGCAAAGAAGACCGCAGACAGAGAATAGGCTAGGTGGACAAAGACTGCAAACCTCACTCAAGAAAAACGGTTTTGGGGTGAGTATTATACCGAGCACGTCTCCGGAAGCACACATCAACCAGATAACTGCTGCAGCATATGGGCGCCTGGCAAACCTGGGAATAGCATTCCGGTACCTAAGTAAGGAATCGTTCAAGACACTGTACACCGTGTACGTCAGGCCCATACTGGAGTATGCAGCAGGAGTTTTGAATCCATACCTGGTCAAGCACGTCGAGAAATTAGAGAAAGTGCAAAGGTTTGCAACAAGGTTAGTTCCAGAGCTAACCATACCACGGGTGGGATTTGAACCCGCGGTCAGAGAGTCTCAAAACTCCAGACCGTCGCGTTAGCCACTGGACCAGCTAGCCACAATAAGATTCGTCCAACAAGGTATATTTCTACACCATAGGAAGCTTAGCATAGGCACCACTGTGACCACAAATGCAAGATTTTACAGACGAATCTCCAGCTAGTGTGGCCGTGATGAACTCTAGCTCAAGTCCCCTCAAAGCCGTTAACATGACTCACGAAATCGTAGTGACACGATTGCAAACAAACCATACCACGGGCGGGATTTGAACCCGCGGTCAGAGAGTCTCAAAACGATGGTTTGTTTGCAATCGTGTCATTACGATTTCGTGAGTCCAGAGCTAAGAGGAGTTAAGGGTTAAGGGAAATCGGCCTGATGACACTGGAGAACAGGAGGGTTAGGGGAGACTTGATAACGACATGCAGAATACTGTGTGGAATAGATAAGGAGGACATAGACAGGATGTTCCAGGGAGGGGACACAGAAGCAAGGGGCCACAGTTGGAAGTTGAAGACTCAGATGAGTCAAAGGGATGTTAGGAAGTATTTCTTCAGTCACAGAGTTGTCAGGAAGTGGAATAGTCTAGAAAGTAATGTAGTGGAGGCAGGAACCATACATCGCTTTAAGATGAGGTATGGTAAAGCTCATGGAGGAGGGAGAGAGAGAGGATCTAGTAGTGATCAGTGAAGGAGCGAGGCCAGGAGCTGAGTCTCGACCCCTGCAGCCACATTTAGGTAAGTACACTATGTGAAGTGTATGTTTAATTATATGTGAATGCTCATCTACATATGTATCTCCCTAATGCTGTCTTGAAATCATTTTCCATTACCTTATAACATTTATCATCTTTACTTTTATTCCAATGTGTTTCTCCATATATCTTCATTTGCTTTTGCTCTTATTTTTGGTGTTTTATTACCTTTCAGTTTACTGTTCATTGTATTGCCTTTCTTCTTACTGGACTGAATTAAACTAATTTTCTTCTTCTTCTTCTTCTTCTTCTTCTTCTTCTTCTTCTTCTTCTTTAATTTATTATTATTATTTTATATTATTATTATTATTATTATTATTATTATTATTATAATCATCGTCATCGTCATCATCATCACCGTCACCGTCATGCATATTCCTCAGCAGAAGTGACAGTATTTAAATATAAGCACTTTACCTGGAGGTTTGTGGAACGTTTTTCTGTTGATAAATTCTCATTGAAAATATACTGTAGATTTAATTAATTTAATGTGCTTTGTGAAATTTCAGCTGTTTATTTATATCTAGAATAAGTAGCTGACTCTGGTTTCCTCACTCCAAATTAAATTCCTCGATTTTTATCTGGAATGATTATGTCCAGTTGGAAATAAACGGTCCTGGTCAGGTCCTTTAGCTGAAAATTATTGTAACCGGCTTGTTTACAGACATTTTCTTGGAGGTAGGAGTGGTTATTGCGATGTGATCACCTTGTCGATACAGTGATTTGTTTTACACTCTGCGTTAAGAGGTTTTATGAAGATTGAGACACTTTTGCAACATATGGGAATCTTTATTCAGGAAACGTTTGGCCACACAGTGGCTTCATCAGTTCAATACTTTGTTGCATAAGTGTCTCAATCTTCAACTTGTCGGTTTTTTAAACCATTCATCACAAGAGGTTTTATGTTTTACGAATATGTAAGTTTATTGAAATAGGGAATGATTTCGTAGAAACGACTCACATTTATTTACCTCAGCTTCGCCTTAATTAATATAAAGTAAAGGTGAGGCTCTCAGATTCCAATGAATATATATATATATATATATATATATATATATATATATATATATATATATATATATATATTTTTGAAATTTTATTAATAGACAGAATACAGTGGCATTAAACACAAACATGAATAAATTGGTACAATATTCCAAAGATTGTGAATCTCTTCCAGCTCCCCCAAAGCCAGATGCGAGCCAAGCATGCAGCAAGCATTTCCCCTCTGGATGGCCACGCTGAGGCGCTGGAACATGAAAGTGGTGCCCTTGGGTCCTTGGTGGTGTCGATCAGTCTGGAACCCAATTCTTCAAGGAAATGTGTGGCATTTTTTCCCCATGATCCCAAGGTCTCTGATCCCACTGGGACAAATTGATACTGTTGCCTTATGTCCCTGTACATACTGATCGTGTACTCCTCCCTGTGATCAGCAGCTCCTGCCTGTCGCTCGACACTGTGATGGATGTAGATGTCAGCCAGCGTCGACACATAGGTATGGTCCCATGCCAAGAGCTTGCTATTCTTCCAAGGACAGATGGTGATCCAGTTGGGGCGGTTTGCTGGGTTGTGGATGTTTGTTGGCTGCTAGTGATCGGGGCTCTCTTTCCGTTGGGCATCCAGCTGCAGCAAGGGTTTTCTTTATGATGTCGTTGACCTCATTGTGTCTTGCATGCCAGCCCTTGGTTTTAGAACAGTTAAGACCATGTAGACCATATTGGTCTGCTTGTGAATCACCGCAAATACACGTATATTCCGTGTAAATTGGGGCAGCTAGGGGCAGAGCCATTGCAATACGGAGGGTCATAGGATCGAGGCGTGTTCGCATTGCCGAAATGGGAACTGTTTGTAGGAAGTCCCCGTAGTGATGTACACTCACGTCTTGGAGATGGGCAGTCTCCCTGTCTGATGTTACAGCCCTAAGCATGTTGACAAGCATATTTTAACCAATGGGGGATATCCCAACTTGACTGCTTGTAGGCCAGTACTGCACTAGATTTTGGTACCGGAGCAACCAATGTCTCCCATTCGGTGATGGCACTGGCTTAGCTAGGGTCCTGTATCCCTGCCGAGTCACTGAGGTTGTCCGGAAGAATTTGATTTTATTAACTCTTTTGACGCTATGGAAGAGGATAGGAAACCTGGTATGGCAATCTGGGAGGACGTGTGCACTCCCAGCCTCCCAAGCCTGACTGGAAGTGATGTTTGCAACTACAGGTGTTTTACCGTCATCCGAGGACATACGAGGGTGTAGGTGCCTCTGAGCTAATTTTACTCTGCTCCCTGTTTGGTGTACTAACCCAACGAGCAGTATTTTATATCATGGTAACCACGAACGAGTGGTATTATTCAGTAACTACACTGCGACTAGCCGAGGATTCGTACCTATGTCGTTTTGGCCCACCTCATGGTGAGCGAAAATCACACACGACGCTCTAACCCATGGGACCACATACTCCTGCAAGAATGACGTACCCAGCAGAGCTAGGTGATTTATCGTTATCTGAGCATCATGTGTGATTTTTGTTATATATATATATATATATATATATATATATATATATATATATATATATATATATATATATATATATATATATGGAGTTTACCTGGAGAGGGTTTCGGGGGTCAACGCCCCTGGATCCCGGTCTGAGACCAGGCCTCATGGTGGATCAGGGTATGATCAAACAGGCCCTTACTGCTGGCCGCACGCAAGCTGACGTACGAACCACAGCCCGGTTAGTCAGGTATATTTACATAAATAGATAGATCGATAGATATTACTTACAACAGTGGTTCATCTTTTTACGTATAAGACATGCGATGTGTTTCATAAGGCATTTGAGAGATCACGTTCCATTTCCCCATATCATTGCTATGGACTCAACAATATATTGTTTTATTTTGGTTCCCAGTGCCAGCCTGACCACGTAGTTTCAGAGGAAATTTAGTATTCACTTTTTACCTATATTTTGAAATTCCTTCCCAACTTCAGTTATGTGAAATTCCTTTTCAATTTCTGAATGGTGGGAAATTCGTTTTCAGTTTCTATATGGTGTGAAATTCTTTATAAAGTTCTTTTGTTTGTGGGAGAATCTTTTTCACATGTTTAGTTATTTTTTACTCTAAAGAAAATACTGAAATTATTACGGAAATAGTAATGTATTTCCATGATGGATTACGAACGGTGATAATAGCTAGTACCTCTACGTACTGCTGCTGGGACGGTGGTACCTCCATACACTGCTGCTAGGACGGTTGTACCTCCATACACTGCTGCTAGGACGGTGGTACCTCCATACACTGCTGGTAGGACGGTGGTACCTCCATACATTGCTGCTAGGACGGTGGTACCTCCATACACTGCTGGTAGGACGGTGGGACCTCCATACACTGCTGCTAGGACGGTTGTACCTCCATACACTGCTGCTAGGACGGTGGTACCTCCATACACTGCTGGTAGGACGGTGGGACCTCCATACACTGCTGCTAGGACGGTTGTACCTCCATACACTGCTGCTAGGACGGTGGTACCTCCATACACTGCTGGTAGGACGGTGGTACCTCCATACACTGCTGCTAGGACGGTTGTACCAACATGCACTTCTTCTAGGACGGTTGTACCTCCATGCACTGCTGCTAGGACGGCAGTACTTCCATACACTGCTGCTAGGACGGTAGTACCACCATGCACTGCTGCTAGGACGGTAGTACTTCCATACACTGCTGCTAGGACGTTAGTACCACCATGCGCTGCTACTAGGATGGTAGTACCTCCATGTGCTGCTTCTAGGACGATTGTACCTCCATACACTGCTGCTAGGATGGTTGTACCTCCATACACTGCTGTTAGGACGGTGCTACTACCATTCACTGCTGCTAGGATGGAAGTACCTCCATTCACTGCTTATAGGTCGGTAGTACCTCCATGCACTGCTGCTAGGTCTGTAGTACCTCCATGCACTACTGCTAGGTCTGTAGTGCCTCCATGCACTACTGCTAGGTCTGTAGTACCTCCATGCACTGCTGCTGGAACGGTAGTACCTCCATGCAGTGCTGCTAGGATGGTAGTACCAACATGCGCTGCTACTAGGATGGTAGTACCTCCATACAGTGCTACTAGGATGGTAGTACCTCCATGCACTGCTTCTAGGACGGTTGTATCTCCATTAATTGTTAATACGATGGTAGTACTTCCATACACTGCTGCTAGGATGGTAGTACCTCCGTACACTTTTGTTAGGACGGTAGTACCTCCATGCACTGCTGCTAGGACGGTTGTACCTTCATGCACTGCTTCTAGGTTGGTAGTTCCTCTATGCGCTGCTGCTAGGCCTGTAGTACCTCCATGCACTGCTACTAATGTGGTAGTATCTCCATACACTGCTGCTAGGACGGTAGTACCACCATACACTGCTGCTAGGACGGTACTACTACCATTCACTGCTGCTAGGATGGAAGTACCTCCATGCGCTGCATCTAGGTCGGTAGTACCTCCATGCACTGCTGCTAGGTCTGTAGTACCTCCATGCACTGCTGCTAAGACGGTAGTACCTCCATGCACTGCTGCTAGGTCTGTCGTACCTCCATGCACTGCTGCTAAGACGGTAGTACCTCCATGCACTGCTGCTAGGTCGGTAGTACGTCCATGCACTGCTCCTAGGACGGTAGTACCTCAATGCATTGCTGCTAGGACGGTAGCACCTCCATGCACTGCTGCTGGGACAGTAATATCTCCATACACTGTTGCTGGGACGGTAGTGTGTGTGTGTGTGTGTGTGTTTGTGTGTACTCACCTATTTGTACTCACCTATTTGTGGTTGCAGGGGTCGAGTCTTAGCTCCTGGCCCCGCCTCTTCACTGGTTGCTACTGGGCCCTCTCTCTCCCCGCTCCATGAGCTTTATCAAACCTCGTCTTAAAACTGTGTATGGTTCCTGCCTCCTGTGTGCGTGTGTGTGTGTGTGTACTCACCTAATTGTACTCACCTAATTGTGGTTGCAGGGGTCGAGACTCAGCTCCTGGCCCCGCCTCTTCACTGATCGCTACTGGATCCTCTCTCTCACTGCTTCCTGAGCTTTGTCATACCTCTTCTTAAAACTATGTATGGTTCCTGCCTCCACTACTTCACTTGCTAGGCTATTCCACTTGCTGACAGCTCTATGACTGAAGAAATACTTCCTAACGTCCCTGTGACTCGTCTGAGTCTTCAGCTTCCAGTTGTGACCCCTTGTCCCTGTGTCCCCTCTCTGGAACATCCTATCTCTGTCCACCTTGTCTATTCCCCGCAGTATCTTGTATGTCGTTATCATGTCTCCCCTGACCCTTCTGTCCTCCAGTATCGTCAGTCCGATTTCCCTTAACCTTTCCTCGTACGACATTCCCTTGAGCTCTGGGACTAGCCTTGTTGCAAACCTTTGTACTTTCTCTAACTTCTTGACGTGCTTGACCAGGTGTGGGTTCCAGACTGGTGCTGCATACTCCAGTATGGGCCTAACATACACAGTGTACAGTGTCTTGAACGATTCCTTATTAAGGTATCGGAACGCTATTCTCAGGTTTGCCAGGCGCCCGTATGCTGCAGCGGCTATTTGGTTGATGTGTGCCTCCGGTGATGTGCTCGGTGTTATGGTCACCCCAAGGTCTTTCTCCCTGAGTGAGGTCTGTAGTCTTTGTCCACCTAGCCTATACTCTGTCTGCGGTCTTCTTTGCCCCTCCCCAATCTTCATGACTTTGCATTTGGCTGGATTGAATTCGAGAAGCCAGTTGCTGGACCTCATGTCCAGCCTGTCCAGGTCTCTTTGCAGTCCTGCCTCATCCTCGTCCGATTTAATTCTTCTCATCAACTTCACGTCATCTGCGAACAGGGACATTTCAGAGTCTATTCCTTCCATCATGTCGTTCACATATATCAAAAATAGCACTGGTCCTAGAACTGACCCCTGTGGGACCCCGCTCGTCACAGGCGCCCACTGTGATACCTCTTCACGTACCATGACTCGTTGCTGCCTCCCTGTCAGGTATTCTCTTATCCATTGCAGTGCCCTCCCTTTTACGTGCGCCTGATCCTCCAGCTTCTGCACTAATCTCTTGTGGGGAACTGTGTCAAAGGCCTTCCTGCAGTCTAGGAAAACGCAATCTACCCACCCCTCTCTCTCGTGTCTTACTTCTGTTACCTTGTCATAAAACTCCAGGAGGTTTGTGATACAAGATTTGCCTTCCATGAACCCATGCTGGTTTTCATTTATAATCTTGTTCCTTTCCAGGTGTTCGACCACTCTCCTCCTGAAAATCTTCTCCATGACTTTGCACACAATACATGTCAGAGACACAGGTCTGTAGTTTAGTGCCTCGTTTCTGTTTCCTTTCTTAAATATGGGGACTACATTAGCTGTCTTCCATTTCTCAGGTAGTTGCCCAGTTTCAAGGGATGTGTTGAAGATTGTGGTTAGAGGCACGCACAGCATCTCTGCTCCTTCTCTAAGGACCCATGGGGAGATGTTGTCCGGTCCCATCGCCTTTGAGGTGTCAAGGTCACTTAAGAGCTTCTTCACCTCCTCCTCAGTTGTTCGTATGTCATCCAACACTTGTTAGTATATTCCCTCTTGATGTTCCCTTCTGTGCTGTCTTCCCACAGCCCTTCCTGTCTCTACTGTAAAAACTTCCTTAAATCTCCTGTTCAGCTCCTCACATACCTCCTGATCATTTCTTGTGAGTTCTTCACCTTCTGTCCTTAATCTGATCACCTGGTCTTTGACTATTGTCTTCCTCCTGATGTGGCTATACAACAGTTTCGGGTCAGTCTTGATTCTCGATGCTATGTCATTTTCATACTGTCGCTGGGCCTCCCTCCTTACCTGTGTGTACTCATTCCTGGCTCTGCGACTGATCTCCCTATTTTCGTGTGTTCTCTGCCTTCTGTACTTTTTCCATTCTCTATTGCACTTTGTTTTTGCCTCCTTACACCGTCGGGTAAACCAGGGGCTCGTTCTGGTCTTCCCGTTGTTACTGTTGCCCTTGGGAATAAACCTTTCCACTGCCTCCTTGCATTTTGTTGTTACATATTCCATCATTTCATTTACTGGCTTTCCTGCCAGTTCTCTGTCCCACTGGACCTCCTGCAGGAAGTTCTTCAACCCTATGTAGTCCCCTCTTTTATAGTCAGGCTTTTCCCATTCAACTCCTGTTATTCTCTCCACTTGCAGCTCTACTATGTATTCAAAGCACAGAACCACGTGGTCGCTAGCTCCTAGGGGACTC
>NC_091331.1:32425753-32483253 GCF_038502225.1 Cherax quadricarinatus
ATCCATGCTGGTTGTCGTTTATAATCTTGTTCCGTTCCAGTTATTCCACCACTCTCCTCCTGATAATCTCCTCCATGACTTTGCATACTATACACTCCAGTGACACTGGTCTGTAGCTTAGTGCCTCGTTTCTGCCTCCTTTCTTAAAAATGGGGACTTCATTTCCCGTCTTCCTTACCTCGAGTAGTTGCCCGGTTTCAAGGGATGTGTTGAAGATTGTGGTTAGTGACACACGGAGCATCTCTGCTCCTTCTCTAAGGGCCCTCGAGGAGATGCTGCCCGGTCCCATCGCATTTGAGGTATCAAGGTCACTTAGCAGCTTCTGCACCTCCTGCTCAGTTATGGGAGTGTCATCCAACAGTTGTTGGTATATTCCCTGGAAACATAAACACATATGCAGTTTAATGTGATCCTTTATTGACAACGTTTCACCCACACAGTGGGCTTTTTCAAGTCACACACAGATCTACCTGGGGTGGAAGGTACGAGAGTATTTATTGTCATGTTCAGAATGTTGAGGTCAGGTGGAGAATGCCGCATCTGATGATCTACCTGACCTCAACATTCTGAACATGACTATAAATACTCCCGTACCTTCCACCCCAAGTAGATCTGTGTGTGACTTGAAAAAGCCCACTGTGTGGGTGAAACGTTGTCAATAAAGGATCACATTAAACTGCATATGAGTTAATGTTTCCATTGTGTCGGTATTTTATACCATTTATTTTCATGGTATATTCCCTGTTGGTGTTCCCTTCTGTGCTGTTATTCCAGAGCCTTTCCTATCTCTACTGTAAATACTTCCTTGAATCTCGTGTTGAGCTCCTCACATACCTCTTGATCGTTTTCTGTGAGTTCCCCCGCCTTCCTTCCTCGGCCTGATCACCTGGTCTTTGACTGTTTTCTTGGCTTTCGATGCTATGCTGTTTTCGTACTATCGCTGGGCCTCCCTCCTAATCTGTGCATACTTGTTTCTGGCTCTTCGGCTAATTTCCTTATTTTCCTGGGTTCTTTGCCTTCTATAATTTATCCATTCTTTAGTGCACTTAGTTTTTGCCTCCCTACCTTTGTGTAAACCAGGGGCTTGTTCTGGTCTTCCCATTATTTCTGTTGCCCTTGGGAACAAGCCTTTCCTCTGCCTCCTTGCATTTTGTTGTTACGTATTCCATCATTTCGTTTACTGACTTTCCTACCAATTTTGTGTCCCACTGAACCGACTGCAGGAAGTTCCTCATACCTGTTCCTCATACCCCTTTTATAGTTTGGCTTTTCCCTTCAACTCCTGTTACCCTCTCCACTTGTAACTCTACTATGTATTCAAAGCTCAGAACCAAGTGATAACTAGCTCCAAGGGGCCTCTCATATGTGATATCCTCAATGTCTGGACTGCTCATGAACACGAGGTCCAGTACTGGTTTATCCTCCACTCTTTCTCTGGTAATGTCCTTAACATGTTGATGCATGAGCTTTTCCAGTACCACATCCATCATCTTGGCTCTCCATGTTTCGGGACCCCCGTGTGGCTCCAGGTTTTCCCAGTCTGTCTTATGTAGATGAAATTGCCCATAACCAGTAACTTTACTCTACTCGAGTGAGCTCTTCTTGCCACCTCAGCCAGTGTGTCCACCATTGCTCTGTTGCTCTCTTCATATTCTTCTCTTCACCTCCTGCAGTTCTGTGGTGGATTATTCATCACTGCAATGACTAGCTAATGTTCCCCAGACTGCATTGTACCTACTATGTAATCCCTTTCTCCAATCTGTGTGTGTGCGTGTGTGTGTGTGTGTGTACTCACCTATTTGTACTCATCTATTTGTGGTTGCCGGGGTCGAGTCATAGCTCCTGGCCTCGCCTCTGTGTGTGTGTGTGTGTGTGTGTGTGTGTGTGTGTGTATGTGTGTGTGTGTGTGTGTGTATGTGTGTGTGTGTGTGTGTGTGTGTGTGCGTCTGTGTGTCTGTGTGTGTGTCTGTGTGTGTGCGTGTGGGCATGTGACTGGCAATGTGTGTACTCACCTAGTTGTACTCATCTAATTCTGGTTGCAGGGGTCGAATCACAGCTCCAGGACCCGCCTCTTCACTGGTCGCTACTCAGTCACTCTTCCCGCTCCAAGAGCTTTGTCATACTTCTTCTTAAAGCTATATCCTGCCTCCACTACATCACTTTCCAGGCTATTCCACTTCCAGACAACTCTATTACTGAAGAAGTACTTCCTAACATCTCTGTGGTTCATCTGAGTCTTCAACTTTCAACTGTGACCCCTTTTTGCTGTGTTCCTTCTCTGGAACATCCTGTCTCTGTCCATTTTGTAGATCCGTCTCAGTATTTTATATGTCGTTATCATATCCTCCCTATCTCTCCCGTCTTCTAGTGTAGTCAGGTCGGTTTCCCTTAACATCTCCTCGTAGGACATACCCATTAGTTCCGTGTGTGTGTGTGTGTGTGTGTGTGTGTGTGTGTGTGTGTGTGTGTGTCTGTACTCATCTAATTGTCCTCACCTAATTGTGGTTCTCTCTACTAGGTTCTCTCTCTCTCTCTCTCTGCTCCCTGAGCTTTGTCATACCTCGTCTTCATGCTATGTATGGTTACTGCCTCCACTATATAGCTTGCTAGACTATTCCATTTCCTGCAACTTTATGACTGAAGAAATACTTCCTAACATCCGTGTGACTCGTCAGAGTCTTCAGCTTTCAATTGTGACCCCTTGTTTCTGCGTCACCTCCCTGGAACATCCTGTCTCTGTCCACCTTGTCTATTCCATACAGTGGACATTACCCTGAGCTTCGGGAATAACCATGTTGCAAACCTTTGCACTTTCTCTAATTTCTTGACGTGCTTGACCAGGTGTGGGTTCTAAATTGGTGTTATATACACCAGTATGAACCTGACGTACACAGTGTACAGTGTATTGAACGATTTCTTACTAAGGTATTCGACCGCTATTCTCAGGTTTGCCAGGCGCACATATGCTGCAGCAGTTATCTGGTTAATGTGTGCTTCCGGAGAGGTGCTCGGTGTTATGCTTACCTCACGATCTTTCTCCTTGAGTGAGGTTTGCAGTCTTTGTCCACCTAGCCTATACTCTATCTGCGGTCTTTGCCCTTCCCCAATCTTCATGACTTTGCATTTGGCGGGATTGAATTCGAGAAGCCAGTTGCTGGACCACGTTTTCAGCCTGTCCAGGTCTCTTTGTAGACCTTCCTGATCCTTAGCTGATTTAATTCTCCTCAATAACGTCACATCATCTACGAACAGGGACACTTTTGAGTCTATCCTTTCCATCGTGTCATTAACATATACCAAAAATAGCGCTAGTCCTAGGACCGACCCCTGTAGGACCCCGCTCGTCACACGCGTCCACTGTGATACCTCATCACGTACCATGATTCATTGTTGCCTCCCTGTCAGGTATTCTCTGATCCATTGCAGTGCCCTTCCTCTTATATGCTGCCCCTGATCCTGCAAGCGTGTGCACTATTCTCTTGTGAGGAACAGTGTCGAAGGCCTTTGTGCAGAGTGTGTGTGTGTACTCACCCAGCTGAGGTTGCAGGAGTCGAGTCCTAGCTCCTGGCCCCGCCTCTTCACTGGTCACTACAAGGTCGCTCTCCCTGAACCGTGAGCTTTATCGCTTCACAAACTATTCCACTTCCCGACTACTCTGTGGCTGAAGAAATACTTCCTAACATCCCTGTGATTCATCTGTGTCTTCAGCTTCCAACTGTATGTGTGTGTGTGTGTGTGTGTGTGTGTGTGTGTGTGTTTGTACTCATCTAATTGTACTCACCTAATTGTGGCTGCAGGGGTCGAGACTCAGCTCCTTGCCCCGCCTCTTCACCGACCGCTACTAGGTCCTCTCAACCCCTGCTCCATAAGCTTTATCATACCTCGTCTTAAAACTATGTATAGTTCCTGCCTCCACTACATCGCTTGCCAGACTATTCCACTTCCTAACTACTCTAGGATTGAAGAAATGCTTCCTAACATCCCTTTGACTCATCTGAGTCTTCAGCTTCCAATTGTGACCCCTTGTTTCTGTGTCCCTTCTCTGGAACATCCTATCTCTGTCCACCTTGTCTATTCCACGAAGTATTTTGTATGTCGTTATCGTGTCTCCTCTGACCCTCCTGTCCTCCAGTGTCGTCAGACCGATTTCCCTTAACCTTTTTTCATAGGCCATTACCCTTAGCTCTGGAACCAGCCTTGTTGCAAAGTTTTGCACTTTCTCTAATTTCTTGACGTGTTTGACGAGGTGTGGGTTCCAAACTGGTGCTGCGTTCTCCAGTATGGGCCTGACGTACACAGTGTATAAAGTTTTGAACGATTCCTTACTGAGGCACCGGAACGCTATTCTCAGGTTTGCCAAGCGCCCATATGCCGCAGCAGTTATCTGGTTAATGTGTGCTTCTGGCGATGTACTCGGTATTATACTCACTCCTAGGTCTTTCTCCTTGAGTGAGGTTTCAGCCTTTGTCCACCTAGCCTATACTCTGTCTGTGGTCTTCTTTGTCCTCCTCCGATCTTCATGACTTTGCATTTGGCGGGGTTAAATTCTAGGAGCCAGTTTCTGAACCACTCATCCAGCCTGTTCAGGTCTCTTTGTAGACCTGTCTGGTCCGCGTCTGATTTAATTCTCCTCATTAGCTTCACATCATCTGCAAACAGGGACACTTCTGAGTCCATCCCTTCCATCATGTCGTTCACATATACCAAAAATAGCACTGGTCCCAGGACTGACCCCTGTGGGACCCCGCTCGTCACTGGCGCCCACTGTGGTACCTCATCACGGACCATGACTCGCTGTTGCCTCCCTGTTAGGTATTCTCTGATCCATTGCAGTGCTCTTCCTGTTATACGTGCCTGTTCCTCTAGCATCTGTATTAATCTCTTGTGAGGAACTGTGTTGAAGGCCTTCTTGCAGTCCAAGAAAATGCTATCAACCCACCCCTTCCTCTCATTTCTTTCTTCAGTTACCTTGTCAAAAAACTCTAGTAGGTTTGTGACACAGGATTTGCCTTCCATGAATCCGTGCTGGCTGTCGTTTACAATCTTGTTCTGCTCCAGGTGCTCCACCACTCTCCTCCTGATAATCTTTTCCAAGATTTTGCATATTATACATGTCAGTGACACTGGTCTATAATTTAGTGCATCATTTCTGTCTCCCTTCATAAAGATGGGGACTACATTTGCCTTCTTCCATACTTCAGGCACTTGCCCAGTTTCAAGGGAAGTGTTGAAGATTTTGATTAGTGGCACATGTAGTGTCCCTGCTCCCTCTCAAAGGACCCATGGAGAGATGTCCGGCCCCACCGCCTTTGAGGTATCGAGGTCACTTAGGAGCTTCTCCACCTCCTCCCCAGTTGTGTGTAATTCATACAACACTTGTTGGTATATGCCTTGTTGCTGTACGCCACTGTTTTGTCTTCCCGTTCTCCCTTCAGCCTCCACTGTAAATACTTCCTGAAATCTCATGTTGAGCTCCTCATATACCTCCTGGTCGTTTCTTGTGAGCTCTCCACTTTCTTTCCTCAGCCTGAATACCTGGTCATTGACTGTTGTCTTCCTCCTGATGTGGCTGTGGAGTAGTTTCGGGTCAGACTTGACTTTCGATGCTAAGTCATTTTCATACTGCCGCTGCTCCTCCCTCCTTATCTGTGCATACTCGTTTCTGGCTTGTCGACTAATATCTTTATTCTCCTGAGTCCTTTGCCTTCTGTACTTTTTCCATTCTCTAGAGCACTTAGTTTTTGCCTCCCTGTACCTTTGGGTAAACCAAGGGCTCGTTCTAGCCTTCCCATTATTTCTGTTACCCTTGGGAACAAACCTTTCCTCTGCCTCCTTGCATTTTGTTGTTACAAAGTCCATCATTTCGTTTACTGATTTTCCTACCAACTCCTGTTCCTACTGAATTTCCTGCAGGAAGGTCCTCATTCCTGTGTTGTCCCCTTTTTTATAGTTTAGCTTTTTCATTTCTACTCCTGTTACCCTCTCCGCTTTTAGCTCCACGGTGTATTCAAAGCTCATAACTATGTGGTCACTAGCTCCAAGGGGCCTTTCATATGTGATGTGCTCAATGTCTGAGCTACTCAGGGTGAACACGAGTTCCAGTTTTGCTGGTTCATCCTCCCTTCTCTCTCTGGTAGTATCCCTAACATGTTGGTGCATGAGATTTGCCAGCACCACATCCATCATCTTGGCTCTCCATGTTTCGGGACCCCCATGTGGCTCCAAGTTTTCCTAATCAATCTCCCTGTGATTGAAGTTGCCCATGACAAGTAACTTTGCTCTACTTGAGTGGGCCCTTCTTGCCACCTCAGCAAGAGTGTCCACCATTGCTCTGTTGCATTCATCATATTCCCCTCTTGGCCTCCTGCAGTTCTGTGGTGGGTTATACATAACTGCAATGACTACCTTGTGTTTCCCTGACTGAACTGTACCTACTATGTAATCCCTTTCTCCAATCTCGTCTATACCTTCCATTTCTTGATAACCCCACTGGTTTTTTATTAGTAATGCAGCCCCTCCTTCCCCCCTGCTCCTTCTATCCTTCCTCAGGATCTGATATCTGGGTGGGAAGATTGCATCTGTTATTATCCCAGTGAGTTTCGTTTCTGTAACCGCTACAATGTCTGGGGACAACTCCTTGATTATTTTGTGCCACTCCTCACATTTATTCGTTATTCCATCCGTGCTTGTGTACCAAACCTTCCACTTCTTTTCAATAACTGTGGTCTGGGGAGAGAGGTGGGTTAGGGGGAGCAGGGGCCTATAGGGGGTTGGTGTGGGGGTGGGGTCTGTGGTGTAGGGTGTGGGGGCAGAGGGCCTATGGGGGGTTTCAGTGGGGGTGGGGGTGGTTGTGAAGGGGATGGGGGAAGAGGGCCTATGGGGGTTACAGTGGGGGAGGGGGTTGTGGTGAGGGGGATGGGGATAGAGGGTACAGTGTGTGAGTTGCTGTGGGTTACTGTGAGGGTGAGGTTTGTGGTGAGGGGAATGTGGGGAGAGGGTACATTGTATGGGTTACTGTGGGTTTCTGTGAGGGTGGGGTTTTAGCTAAGGGGGATGTACGGGTTACTGAGGGTTACTGTAGGGGTGGGGTTTATGCAGAGGGGGATATGTGGGTTACTGTTGGTTTCTGTGGGGGTGGGGTGTGTGCTGAGGGGGATGGGGGCAGAGGGTGCAGTGAGTGGGTTTTGGGTTAGGTCATTTGATTACTTTGGGATTGCCATGGTTGTGTTCCTTCTGTGGGTGGTACTGGAGGGGGTTGTGTTTGTTCTTCCACGTGGGCCTGATTTCTCCTGCTCTCCATCTTCCTTGCCTCCCATTCCTTCTTGCGACATTGCACCCTCTCTTTCAGTGTCATCCTTTCTTCTTGTGTTCTGTCTCGGTCGAGGTACACACTCCGGAACACCTGATTGTCCCTTAGGCGCGCTTTCTCCTGCAGGATCCGGTTTCGAGCTGACTCTGCCTTAAAAATCACTTTGACTGGACGCTTTTTTCCCCTCGTAAACCACCTAATTCTCTGAAAATTTGTCAGCAGAGTCATGTTGTCCTCTCCTATTGCTTTCAAGATGCTTTCAATCGTTTTTTTCTCCTCCTGTTTCCTTGCCTCGCAAGTTTCCCCATCTACTTCTTGGAGCCCATAGACAAAAAT
Organism: Cherax quadricarinatus; assembly: GCF_038502225.1. Lineage (NCBI taxonomy): Eukaryota > Metazoa > Arthropoda > Malacostraca > Decapoda > Parastacidae > Cherax > Cherax quadricarinatus. The sequence goes on from NC_091331.1 coordinate 32,433,399, forward strand.
GTCCCTCTCCCTTTCATCCTCCCACTGCGCTTCCCTGAGCATCCTCTGATTCAAATTAGTTCCTGCCATTGACGTGTTTGCTTCTTACTGTCTCTTCCCTATCTGGTGTCCCTCTGCTTATTTGTTTCTGGACATGGCAGTTGTCTGTTAGAGCCTCTGTGTATAGTTTAGCTACTTCATTGACTTTAGTCCCCTCATTAGTTTTTGCTGTTCTCCCTGCCTTTTCCCAGGCTCCCCTTGGGTCCAATGGGGTCATCGCATGCAGTATATCTCCTTTGTCCCCTACTGTCCCCTCATTGGTGACTGATGTAGTAACTCTTGGTGTCATGGCTGTACTGTCCTTTGGCTCTTTAGGCTGTTTCAGACGCTTTAGTTCTTCTACTAAACTCTGCATCTTAGCTTCAGCTGCTGTGATTTGTCATTCCCATTTCCTGCTCTCCTCAGCTATTTTCTCTTCCATTTTCTTGCTGATCTCTTCCAGCCTCCTTCCCCACTCCTCTCTTCACGTGAGCTCTGCCTCCCCGTCCTCTCTCCCAGGTCCACCACTCACTTCATCCAACATTCCTCTGGTTCTCTGTCCAGGTTTTTGGTGTCCCATTTTATTTTTTCAAAGAAGGAAGAGCTTATGCCAAGGGTGCTGTGGAGGGGGGTGTTTGTTGTGGGGAGAAGGGGGGAGGCGAGGGGAAAGGGAGGAGGAGAAAGAAGAGGAGGTGAGGGGGGGAGGTATAGGAGGAGGATGATAGAGAGGGACAGAGAGTGTGTTTGAGTGTGAGATAGAGGGTTAGAGAAAGAGAAGGCAGATAGAGAGAGATAGTGTGGTTGAGTGTGGGTTAGAGAGAGAGGGAGAGAGAGAGAGAGAGAGGGGGGAGGGGAGTGTTAGAGTGTGGGGGGCATCTGGGTTGGGTAGTATTCTTGCAGGCTTAGGAGTCGAGGGGAAAGGGAGGGGAAGAATGGAGGGTAGGTGGAGGAGGTATAGGAGGAGGACCAGGAAGAGGAAGGGAAGGAAAGAGACAGGTAGGGGTGGTTGGTATGGAGGAAGGGGGGAGGTGGGGAGATGGAGGAGGTATAGGAGGAGGAGCAGGAGGAGAAAGGGAGGGAGGGAAAGAGAGGGGTAGGGGAGGTAGGTAGGGATGTGGGGGGAAGATGGAGGAGGTATAGAAGGAGGAGCAGGGGGAGGAATGGAGGGAAAGAGAGAGGGAGGGAGGGAGGGAGGGACGGGGAGAGGTAGGTATGGAGGAAGGGAGGAGAGGTGGGGGGAAGATGGAGGTATAGGAGGAGGAGGAGCAGGAGGAGGAAGGGAGGGAAAGAGAGAGGGAGCCAGGGAAACAGAATGGTAGGGGAGGTTGGTAGGGAGGAATGGAGGGGATGTGGGGGGAAGATGGAGGAAGTCTAGGAGGAGGAGGAGGAGGAAGGGAGGGAAAGGGAGAGGGAGGGAGGGAAAGAGAGAGGCTGGGGAGGTACAAGGAGAGTGTGAACTGTGGGTATGTGTGGGTATGAGTGGGTTTGTGAGACTTGTTCGTTATGGTAGGGTGTGTGTGTGTGCGTGTGTGCGTTACTATCCTGCCACCCGAGTCAAGCGAGGGGAGAGGGAGGGATAATCTCGCTGCCAGGCTTGTGGGCCTATCCCAGACTCTCTACGTGCATGCTGCTATGTACCGAGAGAACCTGTACCGGGAGTACCCTGCCTATGCCTTTGCACCTACTTGCGCATACCTGGATCTATACTTATTTAATAAGTAAACACCTGTGCAACTACACGTGTATACCTGGAGCTATACTTACTGAGTAAACACCTGTGCACCTACTCGTGCATACCTGGAGCTGTACTTACTGAGTAAACACCTGTTCACCTACTCGTGTATACCTGGAGCTATACTTTCTTATTAACACATGTGCACCTATTTTTTGTATACCTGGAGCTATACTTTCTGAATAAACGCCTGTGTACCTACACGTGTATACGTGTGTGTGTGTGTGTGTGTGTGTGTGTGTGTGTGTGTGTGTATGTGAATGTTCGTGTGAGTGTATGGGAGTGTATGTGTGTATGTGTTAGTGTATGTTCGTGTGAGTGTTTGGAAGTGTGTGTGTGTATGTGTTTGTGCGAGCGCGCTCGTGTGTGTGTGTGTGTACTCACCTAATTGTGGGTGCAGGGGTCGATTCATAGCTCCTCGCCCCGCTTCTTCACTGGTCGCTACTTGGTCCTCTGTCTCCCTGCTCCAAGAGCTTTTTCAAACCTCGGCTTAAAACTATGTATGGTTCGTGCCTCCAGTACGTCACTTTCCAGACTTTTCCACTTTCTGATAACTCAATGATTTAAGAAATACCTCCTGACATTCCTTTGACTCATCTAAGTTTTCAACATCCAATTGTGACCCCCTTGTTTCTGTGTCCCATCTCTGGAACATTCTGTCTGTCTACCATGTCAGTTCCTCGCAGTATTTTATATATCGTTATCATGTCTTCCCTAACCTTTCTGTCCACCAGTTTTGTCAGGCCGATTTCCCTTAACCTTCTTCGTAAAGACATTTTCCTTAGCTATGAGACTAGTTTTGTTGCAAACCGTTGCACTTTCTCCAATTTCTTGACGTGCTTGACCAGATGTGGGTTCCAAACTGGTACTTCATACTCCAATATGGGCCTGACGTACACAATGTACAGAGTCTTGAACGATTCCTTACCAAGGTATCTGAAAGTTATTGTTAGGTTTGCCAGGCGCCCACATGCTGCAGTAGTTACCTGGTTGATGTGTGTACGTGTTACTGTGTCAGTATGAGTGTGGAAGTATTTATCTATATGGCCGCTCCTACATGTGGTCGCAGGGGTCGATTCTTGGCTCATGACCCCGCCTCTTCGCTTTTGTTAGTTTGTGTGTGTGTGTGTGTGTGTGTGTGTGTGTGTGTGTGTGTGTGTGTGTGTGTGTGTGTGTGTGTGTGTGTGTGTGTGTGTGTGTGTGTGTGTGTATGTGTGTGTATGTATGTGTGTGTATGTGTGTGTATGTGTGTGTGTGTGTGTGTGTGTGTGTGTGTGTGTGTGTGTGTGTGTATGTGTATGTGTGTGTGTGTGTGTGTGTGTGTGTGTGTGTGTGTGTGTGTGTGTGTGTGTGTGTGTGTGTGTGTGTGTGTGTGTGTGTGTGTGTGTGAGTGTGAGTATTGTGGCATTTCATCTAAGTCCTGGATTATGACACTCAACTTGGCCAGACCTTTATGAACCTTATTACTGTACATAAGCAAATCCGGATAACATGACAGCTGCAGCATAACCTTCTCTACAATTTTAGAATGTTATTACCTAGTTTCCTTTAGGCGTAACAGCAACCAAGAGAACTACACAGGCAGCAGAGTTTCTCCCCAGTATGACTCTCTGTCTGTGAATTTATTGGCAGAATAAGCGGGGTGTAGGCATTATGGTTTGGTAGTGAGGAGACAGCAGACAAGCGCTGCCTCCTCCACAACGTGACTGGCATTCCACCACTTGACAATTTGACGCCATTCATGGACGATTATGCTTCGTTGATCGTTGTATGTATTGGCTATTCTGACTTACATTGACATGAATATCCCAGCTCCCTGGCACGTGATATGTAGCCTCTGCTAGTTAATGTTTCATCTCGCTGTCCTCAAGAACATGAAAGCATGAAATGTGATTTTTTATATTCCTTAACTTAAACCCACTCTATACACACCAACGCTCAAGCCTATTAATGAAATCACGTGTTTAGTTCATAATGAAGGTAGTTCATATGTACGATACAGACAGTGAGGGTAATCCAGATTATGTCTCAGTCGTGACCAGCCACAACACTAACCTAGTCCCACCTCATAATCACCTCATTTGTGGTGCAACCGTGGCTCGACTTCACTATAAGTAGCACCAACTGTCGGTAATACTCAGCGCCCAGATCCCACTGCAACGTATTTATTCTCATATTTTAGTTGGGTGAACATGACTTTGCCGCCACAACGACTACGTATATAATTGTGAATGACGAAAGGGCTTTCCAATTTATTATATTTTTATTATCACATTGTTAAAAACGGTATACAGCTTCCTTCTGAAGTTCCTCTTATCAACACTTCATTTCACCATTGGTGATATAATGTTTCCTTTAACAAATGACCTGAACCGTAGATAAGTGTCTCTTTCCACACCATCGAGGAGCGTTACACCAGGAATACTTGCCCATATTAGGCAACTGATGTTAATATCTGTCTGAAGAAGCAATATAAGGATATCGCCGCATCATTTATTGACAAATGAGTTCAGTTTAGTTGCAGAAATGCAACGCATGTTAGGGATGGGCTGCATTATTTAGGGCAGGGGGAGAAGCATTTGCTAGTTCCACTGAGAGGACTGCTTGATCCGGCAGTTTACTGGGATTTCGTCTAGTGTAGTTTGAGGAATGACGTCGTCTCTCAACCCTTGAGTGGAGAGGACGTGTGCTGCTGCTGCCCCCTGGAGTTGTCTGGTGGCAGTACTATTTTCACCAACATGGCGCAGGCTCGCCGGCGCAGGGTAAATACAGTCTGCATTGTATTAACCAGTGGAGCTGTAACGGGGCCATCAATGGAGTTGCTTTTGCCTGCAATCATCAGAGATACCTACGGAATAGCCAAAGAGGAGATTTGTGGACTTGCATTGAACGGAACGAAGAGGATTTTTGTAAAATTTAGTTCGGCGACTGTGTATGAGGCAGTTGTGAATAAGTTTCAAGAGGTGGCCATACCAGTTAACCATGCTGTGACGGTGCGGCTGCATGATGTGTCCAGCTATTACACATGGGTTAAGATCAGGAATGTGCCGTTCGAGGCGGATGCATCTGACATCCGGTTCATTATGTGTAAATACGGCACAATACATACGATCACTGCAGGAAGGTGGTCAGTTGGCCAGTATATGGGGATACCTGAGGGTGCATTCTCTGTCAAGATGACGCTTAGACATCCAATTCCATCGTACGTGGTGATGGAAGATTTCAGGACTCAGGTTTTTGTAACATACGCTGGGCAGCGAAGCACTTGCCGTTTGTGCGGCTCGTATGATCACCTGGCTGCGCAATGTGAAAGAAGACGTGGTGATAGGGACCAGCAGCAACGACGTGATGTGGAGGAAAGGAGAGAGGATCAAGATCAACTGTTTTCGACTCTGCCTCAGCAGAGTTTGACATGGAGTGAGGAGGTTGAGAGGGCCGAAGAAAAGGAGATGGCGGGGGCTACGCAGGGGGACGACATCACTTCCCTGGACGTTGTACAAGTGCTTGATGAGGTCATCGCGGAAGCGAATGGTAGTGACGCGGAAACTACGATAGTGTCGACGTTTGAGAACATTTTGGATAATGAGAGTCCTTGTCCGGATGTTGGTACAGACCTGGATCATGGGTCTGCAGTTGAGGAGGGCGTGGTGACGCCAACCCAGACTGAAGTGTGTCGTAAGGATGCACAGTTGGTGAGAACTGTGGAGGTGGAGGTTCATCATGGCACTGAGCTGGATGACTTGATGCAGGTCGCGGGTACGACGCGAAAGCGCGCAGCAGTGCTTTCGGATTCCGACGACGTGCTTACGCCCGCACAAAGACCTGGGAAGAAAACATGGGCGGAAGCCATGCGGAGAGGTTCAAGTGGCGCCCAGGGGCAGGGGTTGGGTAAGGGTGGACAGAAAGGGGGGGGGAGGGAAAAGGGTGCAATGAAACGATCAGGTGATAAGTCGGTAGTGTCAAGAGGGAAACCCCCTTTGTCGGTTTTAAGTGCCTGACATTGAACATCAATGGCTTGAGGTCTCAGAGAAAGTGTGAGTGGTTTAAGGAATATTTGGTGCGTCATGACGTTGACGTTGTGTTCTTGCAGGAACACAATTATAGACCGGGTTATGAGTTGAAGGTGGATGGGTATAATGTGTATGTTGAGCATGCAGTCAGATTGAAAGGAGGTGTGGCCATTTTGGTGAAAGAAACTAGCCCGTTGGTTGTCAGGCATAATGAGGGGGGAGAGGGGAGGGTGATTCGCGTGGATGGGTTATGGGGTCAGGTACAGATGACGTTGGTGTGTGTGTATGGCCCAGCAGAGGGAGATGTGAGGATAAAGAATAAATTCGTAAGGGACGTTCTGGTATATTATTTGCGTGGATTGCCGGGGGTTGCTGTGATAGGAGGTGACTGGAACTGTGTGATAAGGAATAAGGATGTTGAACCGAGAGGGGCAGGGCATTGTTTGAGGATATTGGGAGAATTGTTATCCGGGATAGGATTGACAGATGTTGAGGGAGGTGAGGTGGTGGAGCACACATTTATTAAACGTGGGTATGCGGCTAGGCTCGATCGATTATACGTTCCCAGGACAGTTGTAATACATAGTGTGAGGGTAATGGACGTAGTATTTTCTGATCACAGGGGTGTTTTGGTGGATATAGGTTGGGAGGGGTTGCCGAGAAGGTGTAAGGGGTTTTGGAAGTTAAATGTAAAGTTGTTGCAGCAAGAAGAGTATCAACAGTCATTTGTTCAATTGTGGGAGGAGTTGGTGGCGGAGGCGCCTGGGAATAGTGAATTGGTTAGTTGGTGGGACTCTGTGGCGAAATCTCGTATTAAGGAATTTTATATTCGTAGTGGGAGGGAATATAACAGGTTGAAGTATGGGTACCAATCTTATCTTGAGGGACAGTTGAGAGCTTGCTACGAGCGTGGGAGTGCTAGTCATCCGGTGGATGATATTGAGGGATTAAAGGAGCGTATCAGGGATTTGCAAAATGAAAGATTTGATGGCGCGCGAGTTTTGGGTGGGCTGGAAGAGGTGTTATGGGGTGACAGGCCTTCGGCATGCGTGTTGAGGAAACAGCGTAAGAGAAGAGTGGCGACGGAGATGATGGGATTAACTGTTCATGTGGGGATGGGAGGGTATAGAGAGGGGCAGGTATTAGTAACGACAGAGGGTATGAGTGGTTATCTAGATGCATGGTTTAGGTCATATGCACAAAACGGAGGTATTCGAGATGAGGCTTTAAAGGAAATGGGAGGTTTCGTGCAATGTGAGATTGATGGTATGGATAGGGTAACATTAGAAGGTCCGATCACGGAAAGTGAGATTTCGCAAGCTTTGTCTGGTGCAAGTTTAGGTAAGGCGCCAGGTGTAGATGGGTTGCCTAATGATTTTTACGTTAGGAATTGGGAAGTATTGAGAGGATTTTTAGTTAGGTTATTCAATGTAATGAAGGATGATGGGGAAATGGGGGAGCAGCAAAGGACTGCTGTCGTGGTATTAGTTCCGAAAGGTGGACAGACTACAGTAGAGGATTACCGAGCAATATCGCTTATGTGTGGCGATTATAAGTTATTTGCACGAATATTAGGGAATAGAATAAAAAAGGTGATAGGTAACGTAATTGACAGAGGACAATATGGGGTACCGGGTAGGACAATGTATGAAGGGCATGGAGTTCTTAGAAGTTTTATAGAAAAGAGGGGGGAGTTGGGGGGTGGGGGTGTGTTGGCATTGGATTGGCGAGCTGCTTACGATAGTGTGGAGAGGGATGCGTTATGGAGGTTCATGCGTTGGCAGGGATTCGGGAAGGAAATTATATCTTGGGCGAAAACATTGTATCAGGGAGCATCTATGAGAGTACAGGTTAATGGAAGGCTAGGTGTTAACATTCAGATGGGAAGGGGTTTGCGACAGGGTTGCCCTCTATCGCAAATATTGTTTGCGTGCCTCCAGGATCCCTTTTATAGGGCAGTTAGGTGGAGTATCGCAAGTGGAGGGGTTAGTAATGAACGAGAGGGTTGGCCGGGTATTGTGGGTTATGTGGATGATACAACTGTATTGGTGAGGGATGAGACGGATTTACACAAGGTTGGAAAGGTGGTAGATGTGTTTGGAGAGGCTACTGGGATGGAAATTAATGTGGCAAAGTCTAAGTATATGGACCTAGGCAATAACGTAAATAGAGATGGGACTGTAGGGCGCGGGTGGAGTGTGGTGGATCAGCTATTGATTTGTGGGATAGTGTACGCTAAGAATGATAGGGACGCACAAGAGGTAAATTCGATGCGCACCGTGGATGGGGTATTGAAAAGATTGGGTGGTTTGAGGACGGCGCAGCTAACGTTGCATCAGAGGGTCATTGTGACGAACGTGCTGTTGTATAGTAAGATATGGCACGTGGTGGCAGTATACCCGCTGAGGCGGCGAGAGGTGCAACGGTTGCAACATGGGATTTTCCGATTTATATGGGGATCGGGTTGTGACTGGCTAAGTAGAGGGGTGGTGACGCTTCCCGTTAGCCACGGGGGGCTGGGGCTTATACATTTAGAAAAGCGTATGATGAGTGTGTATCTAAAACGCGGGTATTTGGGGGAGGTGGGGGCGAGGAAAGGGGGGCTAGAAAAACTGCGTATGGATATGCAACGATGGTGGGGGGGTAAGGATTTAATGATTGGTGAGGCCATGTTGAGGGTTTTAATGACGGTGAGGGATCCGAAGCGCCTTAAATTGAGGATTCTTGAGAGGGTGGGTGGTGGGTCTGTGGTGGCGGCAGTTGAGGGGGCATACCCCATGTATGCGTGGGGGAATATCTGGAAATGTTTACGGCAATTGCGTATTAAACCAGGTGTAAGGGAGGTAATGTTTAGGTTTCTACATGGAATCTTGCCGTCTGGTGTTGTGTTATTTAATAGGAGACTAAGGGAGGGAGGGGAGTGCAAAGCGTGTGGATGTTCCGAGACTATTTTTCATGCGGTGTATTTTTGTAATTATTTAGAAGCTGTAAGGGTATGGTTAGGTAGGGTAGTTAGGTTAGTGGGTGGGGAAGGGTTACAGGTGTTAAGGGTGTTAAGTTTAGATATAGGTGGGATGAGTCAGATGGTGGTGAATGCGGTTGCGTATGTGGTTACTGATTTTATTTATACGTCTTGGGCTATGAGGGAAGTGGGTGTGGATGAAAGAATAAAGGTGTTAGCGGCCACCATTTATAGAACTAAGTGTTGAAATAGGGATGTTTATGGGGGAAGGTGGGAGACAGCGTTTACTGAGGGATACCGGAGTTTTAAGTTGAAGGATTTACAGGATTTAAGTGTAAATGGGTAGCGACGGGCTAGTTTCTTGAGCGGAGATGTGTGGATGGCTTTTAAAGTGTGTGACTGGATTTGCACTGATACATTTATGCTTTTCTGAGTAGTGAGTGTGGTGTGGGTGGTGTTTTTACACATGTGTTCCCTTTATGTTGTGAAGATTTTGGATAGTATATGTACGTAATGTATTGGAGCACTACATCATTGTGTGTATACAAGGTGAATGAAAGGGTAGAATCTTAAAGTTTTTGTGTGTGTGAGAATGACTGTTCGTTATTGTGAGAGTGCCTTCAAAGATGTTATAGAAAGCATATACTAAATGGTGTTACTAAGGTATGCCATATGACTGTATCGAATATGCTGTGATACAAAGTCCGGGGTTTCCCTTCTTGTTGGATGCATTCTGTAAGACAATTTCTGTATTCAGAAGGTTCGAAGTTTAAATAGCTGTAATGAGTAACGTGGTACAGTTTTATATTATGCGAGATTGTATTTTTGTACATAAGGCCTAACATATAATGTTTCAGCGGCCTGGTTAAGATTATATAGTACATGTCGTGTGACACTGTATGTGTAGGGTAGTGTTAAATATTTTAAGTACACGCTGTTGTTTTCCCTTTGCTATTTTATTGTTTAAAGTCACATATAAGAGTATATGTAAGGTAATATAAAAATGTATATTGATTTTGTGTAAATACGCAATTTCAGATGACTTTGTTGGATCAGGTGTGCATATGAGTTCAAGTAGCGGTGTATATTATGTATTAATACTGGTATAGGGTATATAGTGTATGAAGAAGTCTTGGGTGGATTGCACCCGTGCTGAGATATAGAGTATATTATCCTTGTATGCTAGGCAAAGTTTTCATAATTGTTACTTAGAGCAAGTAGTATCCTGCGCTCTTATAGTATGTCATTGTTTTGTAGGTATTTGATGGGGGGGGGGTACATTTTACTTCCAGAGCACATATGTACGACTTTATAAATGTACCTTTGGTGGGGGGTGGATGTATAGGTTTTAATGGTATGTGGTGAGGTTTTTACCTTTAAGAATTGTTTTGTATATAAAACTTGGCATAAGATGTTTAAGTGTGCTGAAATAGATTCTCTGGATATGTTGTTGGTACACCTGTGCGAAGTTTCTTTTTCTTTTTTGATTGTGTATACGTATGTTGTACATTAATTTTGTTGTTACATGTTGATTGGTTTCGTAACATGTTTGCTTACACGTATAATGTATACTGTATTTTAAATACAAAAAAAAAAAAAAAAATGTATAGAGGATGAGGGACAGTTTGTGTCAGCACAAAGTTAAATGTTTATGTGTATTTTGACAATGTAATTTATAATTCTGGGTAAGAACTGATACTATGTTCTTTTATTTATTTAATGTATTGTATTGTTTTAAATAAAATATAAAAAAAAAAAAAAAAAAAAATATTTCAAGCTTGTGATCCAAAAATATTAGAAATAACAGTTATCAGTGGAGTAATGTAAAACAGTTTTTTTTTCAGTTTCAAGGAAAACGGTGAAAAGAAAATCATTCGGTAAAATTAGGAAAAATTAATTGCAGTAAAATTAGTGGAAAAGGTACAGAAGAAAAACTTTCTGGTTGTTAATTATATCAAGAGTCGTAGCATCAGAAATAAGATGAAATTAATTACATGTGTAGGAAACGCTTATGTTTTTTTTTCAATAACTTAAATGTAGCTCCATTTTAAGGAGTCGTTTCTCTCCTGTCACATGTCATATTAAGCGATTTATGTTGCTTTGCGATGATAAAAATAATGAGAAGGGGGCAAGGAGGAAGGGTCCTACGTGTCAAGAAAATCTAAAGTGCAGCTTAAAAATAGGCATAAAGGCCGAAAGGACAAACAAAGTGGCTTGCTTGGGCAAAACTATTAAGCAGCAATTCTAGAGAATTTTATTTTTTTCCAGAGTGAGTGGAATTCTTTGATTGGTGATTTCACGTCCAACAGCTTTCTAGGAAAAGTTCAAAATAACTTTTTAGAGTTGGGTTGAACGAACACAAAACAGAGGGAATAACCTGCTTGACCTGCTTTTGGTAAATAAGGAGTTCCAAATACATATAATCTGAACAGAGTTGTAAAAGAAAGGGTGATTCCGTCTTGCTATGGATAAGTACACTTAACTTTGGTAGAGGACATCCATGAGGGATACGTTTCTCAACAAGAGGCTTCATCAGATTAGGACTACGAATACCTTCATGTCGAAATGTTTCCTTTGATGAAGGTCCTAAACTGTACTTAAGTGTCATCATCCGACAAGTGGGTTTCAAAGAGACATGAGTAAACACTAGATCATATATTTATTAGAAAGAAATTCAGTCCATGAACCTTGATCTGACATACAAAGGTCAGGAATGACCATTTGCACAGGTATAATGGGTGGCAGAGGGGTCTTTGATGGAAGATCTTTGAAATGACATCAGGTAGTCTACGAAGTCACCTAATTCCTGTGTTGTATGGTGGGTAGGGCGTAACCTTGTAAAATTTTGTGTATGGCATTTTTTTATATAAATATTTTGAAATTACCAGCGCTTTGTGCCGTGATGTCGGCCAAGGCGATCAATGAGGCTTTCAGGCACCTTCGACTTCTAAGATCGGTTCAGTGATAATGAGTTGGCTTTTTTCCAACTCATCAAATGTCTTGCTGAACTACTCTTGAGGACACAGGCCTTGTTTAACTCATTTCGGTTGCTGGTATCTCGATATTCACTATGGCGGAAAAATAAACTTCTGTCTGTCTCCCCAACATATTTTTGGGGATATTTACAAAGGTGATGGCGTACACCCTTTCCGTGGAAGCTAAAGGTATAGACACGTCGTAGTGAGGTCTTTGATAGAACATGCAGTCATAGTGGCTACATGGATGTTGCATCTTGCAAGTATATGGTGTGCATTCTTGCACTGGACTGAAAAAACCACTAGCTGACGAAACGTTTCCAAAATAGATTCCCAAATGTTGCACAAGTATCTTGTTTACCAACATGTCGGTTTTCTAAACCATTCATCCAACTCTGTCAGACTCAGCAACATCTTGGGATCTTGACGCAGGAAATTCAAAGCTTACCTAACCTATAGACCCCACTTCCACTAGTGGGTCTTTTTTACTGGTGATTTCGCCTACCACTGCTCCACCTCATCTTCGCGAATATGCTGCATTTTTATCAAGACTGATGGGCTGCAAATATTGAATCCAGGCTGAGGGACTGATTACCTCCAACTACTCCTCATCGTTGATATGAAACACCTTGGGATAATACCAGCTGAGAGTTGAATTTGTTGTATCCTATGAACTATGTATTTCACAGTGAACTGGCTAGGATTCTGGGAAAAAATAGCGACAGCTTGTATCAACAGGTCATTTTATTAACGAGTGCAACACTAACTTTGACATCAGCCTAGTTTTGATATCTGTGTACTGTCGCACTCTGGGATTAAGTGAAACTGCTTAACTGGGTCTCAGTTAAATTGGTTAGCGCTATAGACCATAGTAATTATTGTCTGTGAGTAGGGTGTCTGTTCCCTGGATTATATTGTTAGCACATCTAAAAGATGTACTGACAATATAATCAACGTCTAAATATAATCATCACATCTAAAAGACTGGATGTGCTAATATGATGTTTGTTTATACAGTGAATTCAATCCCGATGTTCAACTTGTTTCTGCTGTGATCTCATTGCTGCTGTAATGCTCGCTTCTGCGGAGGTTATATTACGGTATTCTGTGGTTATATCTTGTATTGTACTATAGTTTTGTGGTTATATCTTCCTGATTTATTGTTCTTCAGTACTTTACAGCATATTTCTCATTTAGTTAAGCCTGCTGTCATGTGTAAATAAGTTCATAGGATTATATGTACCTGAATGTCAGTTGATGCTTATTACAAATATACCTGCATATCAATGATCAATTTAATTTCCTTCCTCCTGAAAGTACTCTAGAGTAATCAGTTCATGTTAAGTTACCTTAACTGTTCTAGGGAGCCATCATATTAATGTGCATTAGTCAATGATTACCATGTAATTCAGTTAATTTACCTACTCTGTATTATCAGGTTGGAATAGCTTATCCATGTTACTGTAAGGTAGAATAATATTTATAGGCTAATTTTTATGGGAATGATTTTTCATTCACAGATTTGTATTATTATTATTATTATTATTATTATTATTATTATTATTATTATTTTCAAATACAGCGCTAACCGAACACGGGACATGCAGCGCTGAGGGGCAGAAAATAGTGCCAGTGCTATAAACAGCTAGGTGGAGAGGGGTTCAGAGGTGAGGGGAGAAATGGGTTGGAAGGGACGCTAGGGGCTATGTGTCAAAATTCTTATAGTAAAGCAGTTGCCGACAAAAAACGTGAAAAAGTGATCGTAAGTCAAAGACAGGGTTGTCTGCCAGACGGAAAGATAAGGTAAGAGCGGTAAGGCGGCAGCTTCGGTGAAAGTAAATCCTGCAAGCTCGCTGGTCGCTGGTAAACCGAAATAAGGACCCGACAAACTTCATAGAGAGGAATAAGGTGTTGCTCCATGAGATACCCATGGGTAAGGCGAGTATGGCCGATGAAGAGATGGGAGAGTGCAGTCTCCCGTGTATGGCAACGGTGGTAAGAAGATGGACACAAACCCAAAAGCGGTTTAATAGAGTGTATTTTGTTATGGTACATGTCCGACCACCATTGTTGCCAACGGCAGCGAAGACGGGCAGAGATGACGGTAAAATAATCCCAGAACGGAATACCTCTATAGGAAACCGCTCTGTAGACCGAGCAGCACCATCCACCTTTTCATTGTCCCGCACATCGATGTGTCAAGGGACCGCCGCAAACCCAACACCATCATAAGATTTAGAACCATCTGTGTAAACAGCTACAACACGACCATGTGACCGAAAGTGATCAAGAAAAAGAGTGCGAGAAGCAGCTGTAGGCAGGGGAGCTTTAGCTCACGGCAGTAGGGAAGAACAGACACGAACCGTCGGAACCTCCCAAGGGGGAAAGGAAAAATAGATACTGCATGAACAATGAACATACAAGACTCACGAAATCGTAATGACACGATTACAAACAAACCATACCACTCTCTGACCGCGGGTTCAAATCCCGCCCGTGGTATGGTTTAATGAACATACATGGGAGGAAACTGAAGAAAAGACCAGAGTCAGTGAAGACGAAAAGAAAACGGACGAAGAAAGCAGGGGCGCCGATCAAATAACGGTCTTCTAATAATGTATGAGACAATTTTATACATAGAAGGAACACGAAGGTCATGGGAGCAGACAAAATAACGAAGGCAATGAGAATAATGACGATCGGTTACGGTAGGAATGTTCGCCTCAGCATAGAAGCTTTCAACAGGGGATGAACGAAAGGGACCAAGGCATGAATGTAGACCCCGATGAAGATGGGGCTCTATCTTAGAAAGAGCTACAGAAGACGCATAACAGACTTGGTCGTCATAATCCAGCTTTGACAAGACTAGGGCGGAATGTGAAAGGAGGAGAGTCCAGCGATCTGTTTCCATTGAATGAAGTGCAAGATTTTTAAGGAGGTTCTGCTCACCATGGCAAGCTGTCTTCAAAGAGGAAATGTGAGATTTCCATGTCAACCAGCGATCGAATAAAAGGCCAAGAAAATTGACCCTATCACATTCCGGGATACGTGTGCCATGCAAATACAATGGAATATCTAGGACAAGAGGACGTCTAGTGAAGGTAATGAAATGGGTTTTCGTACCAAAAAATTTAAATCCAAGTGAAGTGGCATAATAGGAAACACGGTCAGTTACGTCCTGAAGGGAGGTCACTTCTAAGCAACAGTCAGCGCCTGCATAAGCTTTAGTGAAGTCATGCACATGAAGCAATGACCAAATATGTGATGGAAGACCGGAAGGCAGGTCTTTTATAGCCAAGAGAAAAAGGGTAGTGCTAAGGATAGGGACAACTTTGTGAAACTTGTTCAGCCTCAACAAAGTCTGAGGAAAGCGAGGCGCAATCGCGGACACAATAATGTCTTTCAGAACTGGAGCTGGGTCCGGAGCCTACTTGCCACACAGCTTCCATACCTTTTTCTAAACCGCACACAAAGGGAAGTCGAGGTAAGGGTAGAAACTTAGTCTTACCAACAAGTGCGTTTAGCGTCTCATGTGAAGTGGCGAGTGACTGCCCTTGCCCGCTTAAAATCCAAAAGATGATCTTTGGTCCGATTATATCGATAACGGCCCCATGCAGCACGTTTCAAACGCACTGCACTGGCATAAGCAGGAGACCACCAGGCACCCATGTCTGAGAATGCCTATATGAGGTTTAAGGAATAGAACGCGACACTGCAGTTAAAACTGAGGTCGAAAACTGGTACACCAGCTCATCAATAAAGGGCGAAGAAGGGTTCCCACAAACAGCGAAAAGATGAGAGTATAAGCCCCAATTTGCTCGTCCATATTGCCAGCGTGGGCTACGAGGAGGTCAGGAATACATAGTAGAAGATCACTGTCATGCATATCCGAGAGAATAGACCAAGCATAAACAGTGTAATTGACGAGGAGCAGATAGAAAGATCAATGCAAGAGAGACAGAGTGTGAGAGTCAAAATGGATGGGAGCACCCATGTTTAAAACATGAAGAGGATCAGAAATGAGAAGTCTCCAACTGATAACCCGGACAGTCACAGTGGGACCCTCCCCGAAGATGATGAGCGTTAAAATAACCTAACAAGAAGATGGGCGGCAGCAGAGAATAGATTAAGAACACAACTTCCGAGATGCAGAATGCACGGTAAGGGGAAAGATATAGAGAGCAAACTGTATACCACCTATGCAAAAAAATACGGGCTTCAGTATAATGAAGCAGAGAACGTTCAAAGACCTATTGAGACAGTATACCAACACGCACAAGAAGCGCACTCTCATTAAAAGTTTCATCAGCAAAGGGATTAGAAGACTGCAACAGCACATAACATGAAAAGGGATGTATAATAGCAGAACGAACTTTTGGCTCTTGTAACCCGACACATAGTGGGGAAAACTGGGAGAGCAACACCTGGAGCTCTCCTCTACTAACTCTGAGGCCACGAATATTCATTGTAAATAAGTCATTATTCACAAAGGTAGGTATGCCAACAATGAGAAGCGATACAATTTACTGACTAGTAGAGTCAGTGAAGTTAATGTGTGGAGACAACGCAAAGCAAGTAAGCAGGGAGGAATCTAAATGCTGTGTAGGAAACGATTGCTACAAGGTTGTGAAAAATAAGAAGGGGCATAAGGAGGCACACCGGTGTCCATCAAGGGTTTCGTCTCTGCAATATAATCGGAAATAGCGACAAGTGTTTCAGCGAACAAGGAAGATGCCAGTACCATGACTTCATACACAGGTGAGGGAGAGCAAGTATAGATTGTGGAGACTATGAAGAGAACCAAAGAGGTCTGAGAGGGGAGGGGAGTATGAACCTGGAGGGATGCACTGGTGGGGACAGATGAGACGTGTGGTGGAACAGGAGAGGAAGGAGGCTTGAAGGGGGCTGAGGAAGAAGTCTGGGGGAAACAGAAAAAGAGGGGACCACACGAGGGGGGTGAACCTTCACCTTCGTGCGAGAGTTAGAAAGGGGGTGAGAACTTTGCACCGAGGCAGAAAAAGAGAACTGTTGGGGAATTGTAAGCACCGGAGAAATGCGAAGACATGGGCTTAGGAGACAGGTTCAACTTCGCAGGTGATAGACACGAAGAAGGTTCAGGCGTGCGAGGCCTCGCAGACTGAGAAACTAGAGGGCAAGAAGCTGAAGAAATAGAGGTAGGAAGAGGTAAGGAGGTGGGGGTTTCAGATGGTAAAACAGAAGACACGGCACCGGAGAAGCTGGTAGTCCGGGGTACAGCCAAGGTTGAAGGTCTCCTAGCTACTCGAGAATAAGGAACACGAGGAAGATTCCCCTCAAGGAGTAGCCGAGAGACAGCCATAGCACAAGAAAGGCCTTCGCTCTCCTTAAAACAACTGATTTCGCGTTCATTAACATAGACCTGGCATCGGCGGAAAAAAAAGAAGAGTGAGTTTCATTGCAATTGAGACAAGTGGGGGGAAGACTACAAGATGTATCGGCATGATCTGAGGCACCACACTCCAGACAATCTGCCACAGACCTGCAGTATTTAGCTGGATGTCTGAAGCATCAGCAATTTTGACACTGTTGGGGCATAGGGATCATTTTGCGGATCCCTTGGAGATATCCCGCAATATAAACGAAGGACGGGAGTTCAGGACAGTCAAAGGTTAAGTGCACAATGTTACTGGAAAAGCGTCTCCTCCCGTGAGCAGGAAGGACATACGTATCCACTTTGAGAATAGGAAGGTCCTGAAGGGCAAAGTGTTCTAACATGTCACCACAAGACAGAAAATCCCACTGTATAATAGTATGCGGTAAGACCACTGTACTACTGCAAGAATTGAGGGTAGCTTGCCTGTAAACTCTGATAGGAACATTATCAGTGGAAGTGATATGGGAAAGATCATGAGCCCGGCCCACGTTCCAAACTGTAACAATGCGTGCACTGCTCTGAAGTGTTTGAAAGGGATATTTAGGCCAACATGTCATAAAAGATCTTTACCGATATTGTAGTCTGAAAGATAATTAGCTGGAGACATCGGTTGCAAGAAAAATAATTTGGTCCACTGTGTACTTGTAAACATGGTGAATAAAGGAAGTGGACGTCGTGCAGGTCGTTTCTGGGTAGAATGAGCAGAAATCGAAGGACCGTCATCAGCAAATGGTCTGGAACGTTTTGGCTTAGGACTGCAGGTGGGCGCTCAGATAACTATCGCACCATATTTTGGGAAGCCAGACGCATAGTTAAAGATGTGCAAGGGTAAGAGGCACTAAAAGAAATGGGCAGAGCCTCTGCACTTGGAGCATCACCAGCAGAAGGTACAGGGTTATGTGAAAAATCTGGAGAATGGTCCAATAACGAAGCCGGATCAGAGGAGGAGGGGGGGTCAAGGAAGGAAGACTCCATGATGTCACTTCTTTCTTGTTGTTATTTTAAGAAAAAAAGAAAGAGACAGTGGAGGGACAGTTACTAGAAGGTATGAAAGAGCTGTAAGTTCCTTTCCTCATCCACGAGGACCTCGAAACCGTCAGCAGCGCAGATGCATGTAAACCAGTGCTCCGAGATATCAACCTCAAATCCACGAGCCACCTCGGTGGACAAAATAGAGGGCGATCAGATACCCACCACAAAGCATACCTCCTTCGGGTGCCACCTAGAACCGATAGGCAGCCTCCGGAAATACACCAGTCACCTGCAGGACACTCCGCCCCACCTCCTGGAAATCCGGGAAGAGAGCAGGGCGCCTCTAGATGGTCCAGATTCAACAGCAAATTACACCAGTCCGAGGGACCCCACGGAGTGGGATAAACCCCGGCACACTCCCCCCTACATAGAAACCTTAATGCCAGAAGGGAGGACCCCAGCGGCTACAAATGGAATGGGGAAAAAGGGAGGGTTAGGAGAGGTGGAAGAAAAGGAAATTGGAGATAGGGAAAGGGGGATTAGGGGTAATTAGGTTCGGTCTGAGGGGGACCATAAGGTCTAATTCCTCAGACCAAGAGCATCTTCACCATGCCAAGGAACTCCCCCTCGAAGAGGCACAAATTTGTAAAGCTTTGAAACTGACTAGTTGGATAAAGCATTTTTTGACCAAAAGAGGGCTTACCGTATGCTAACTAATTTTGTACTGGAACTGAGTTGCTGAGCAGCCGGTGTCTTATTACCTCCCTTATAACAGACTTCAACCTCCTGGCATGAAGCAATAGGCAGAGTGAGTGGCTGGGGTGTGTTGGCGATGCCAAGGAGGTTCATAAATTTGTTTTTGTAACTGACAGTGTTAAGAAACGCAACTCCAACCCCTTAAATATGTACTTATAACTTCGTTACTGTCAGCCAAGCTCCTGAGAGCTTGGCTGACAGTAATGAGCTCCTGAGAGCTTGGCTGGGAATCACAGATTTGGAGTGCTGGGTAAATGAGTGTGATGACTACTCTGAGAAAACTCTTCTGAATATTGGAATCCCCAAAAATGATGGTTCCTGCTTACCACGTCAGATAGATGGTGTTTTCGGTGCCGGAAGAGAATTGAAGTTCCAGTGTGTAGGAATGCAGACTGTTTGATTTCTGGTCATGTTGTATTACTTCATTTGTTGCGGGAGTGTAGGCCCTGAGAGTATGGCTGTTGATAAGCTCTTTCTCTAAGAGTAAGCATTAGATGCAAAATAGTGTCTAGATGTGGTAAGTAATTGTGGAGTGGGTTTTGAGATCACTTTCTTAGCTAAGCAATCTTCCAGAAAGGCATGTGTTGATCAGAAGAGAAAGGTTCGTTCCTTATAATGCAAGCATAGTATGCTGCATTGTCGGCCAGAATGGTATAAGCATTGTTAATGTATATCAACAAGAGATTTAATAATAAACGTGTTCAGATACTACATGTTACTAAGAACGTTCCTTTTTTGGGACAGTGACCACTTCTAACATGCATGGGTATAGAATGACAAAATATATAATCATGAAAGTGAGAATTGAAGTGATGAAACTGAAGCTGCACCTCTCTCATTAGGCCACTATCAGCCTTTCACAACTCACATTTTCTACCTATATACTCTGTCATTTTTGGCAATTCTATTTTATAAATGATCAAGGTCCCAGAACCGAATTTTTTTAAACAAATATTATCTTGTGTTTGTTCACTTGGCTTTTTAAACCAAATAATTTAGAGATCACGGAAAAGCTTAGCAAAAGTCATCATAAAGTCATTATCTTTCAACATAACTGGAAGTATGATAATGAGGATAATGCTGTGGGTAGACCAGATTAGACTCATGGAACACCTGCTTAGTATTAACAGGAATTTCAAGTATACCAGAAAGGGACCTTTGGTAAATCAGGTCAAGCAGTCATTCCTTCAATTAATTATGTTATAAAAGTCTTCAAATAAACTATTTATGGACAACTTTACAAAGACCTGAATTGAAAATTCTCGATCTCACTTGGTCTTTTTTTTTTAGGTCTTGGAGTCGTACTGAACATCTAGGTTTGACTTTATTTCCCCCTTTAGAAAATTTCAACAGAACACGTCCAAAATGGGAAACAAATGAAATGACAGGATTGCCTTGAATTTGTCAAGGTTCATCATTCCCATAAAAATAACAATCCGTCCAGAGCCTTTAGCAGTAAAGCTACCCCATAACGTCTTAAGTGGGTGTTTTGGCGCTTGTTCAATGTGTCCATTCCAATGAGGTTCGCCCTTGCCCCGTCTCACTACCACTGATCTATATCCATGTACTTTAAAATGCACCTCATCTGAAAATATAACTTTTCTCCATTCAACCGTCGTCCATCCCTTACTATCGAGTGCCCACCGCAGCCGTTTTTTATTCATAGAAGCAGTCAAGTTTCTTTGTCGGCTTTCTGGCAGTTCTGCCAACTTCAAGGAGCCTTCGTTGAATAGTTAAAGAATCAACATGTAAGCCGCTTGAAGCCAAATTTCTTTGTAGATATTTGCTTTTTTTTGTTGGGGGGGGGGATCCTGCATACTAATACTTACGACAATCTTATCATTGTGAGGTGTTACCTAGTGTTTTCATCCACATGTACCCCGCCGCAGCACTCCACAATCATCATTGTCATTAGTTTTATTCAGAATCCGACCAGGAGTTGACTTTGTTAGGCTCAAATTTTTGGCTGTCTTTCCGATACTCAAATCAGCATGTTTTTTTAAGAGCAACAATACTTGCACGCTTTATAGGTGTAACATCCATCACGAATTTCAGCAGTAATCATGAATTGAAGGGAGAATTTGGCGAAATCACATTCACTCATGGAGCACGATTGCAGGAATACCCTTACAGAACAACAATTGTTCTAGCACTGACGAGAGTCACAGGGTAACACCACAGCTGGATGGTTGCCAGAACTCTGTAGCAAACTCCTATGAAAAGAAAAGAACCCAAACTGCAATAATTAAGCCCGAGACTAAGATACATGAGACAGTCACAAAATTTACTCCTGTCCCAATTAATTTGCAAACTACTATACATAAATGAACAGAGTGAGGACACACCAAACAGGTAAGGTGCAAGGGCAGGGCCCGATAGAATTACAGTAAAGTTACACAGGAAAAATAACAAAAAATGGAAATACAGTGATTCGTAAATAACAATAATTAGGAAATGGCCGGTTTGTGAAACCTCATGATAATTCTTGATAATACGTTGGAAATAGTAAAAATGATGTGTTTTAGGTAAATACATAAAATAAAGTGACAGACTTGTTTGTTTAATAACTAATCTCACATCATTCATGAGATTACAGCGATAATCGGAATGAATCACAAAATGTATGTTCTGTAATTTTGGTTATGGATACATACCTATATTCCATAATTCGTGTATCCAAATCTCGTATTTTTTCTGGCAACTCTCACAAAGAATTATGCATACACCTGCGTCGCTGCTCTCAGGAATGGAAATTTTGGTTATTGTCAAGTCTTTGATGGTGATAGTACCGGCTGTAGATCCTCTGATGTTGCATAACGAGAAAGATTTAGTTGTATTCTCATCTACACTGTGTTTAGGGAGTATGACACCGATACTTGGGTGATTTCAGCTCTAGTCATGAGCTTTGCTCATAAGTAGACCTGGAAATATGAGGGGAACTAAAGTCCTATAAAAACTTGGGAGATGTATGTGTACATTAGCAACCTCGGACACTTAGAAGAGCTTACCTATGTCAATCAAGCTTTATATAACTATATTTTTCTTTGTGATAGCGACACAATATGCTGGCTACGGTGGTATATTTAGAAGGCATTTCTTCCATTAGGAATTTTATTAATTCATTCGGTAATTACGGTAATTACACACGGATTATAGAAAGAGAACTTTGCGTGTAATCAGCATAATTAAAAGCTGTGTCATACAGAGTAACTGAGAAAGTAAATAAAGCTCTCATGCGACATCACTGTAGCTATAGACATCACCTCGACCATCTGGGGGTTGGCGGCAAAATATATGTTAGCGACAGAGATTATTAACACAACTTTGCCTACATAGCTGATAATCACACCAGTGCATAAGAGATACATCGCAATTCTTAAGATCATCTCGTGATGTGGAATGACGCGACTTTGGTCATCAGATAAACAGCTCTACAGAGAAGGAAGAGTAGAGAAACCTCCCTCGACTTTATTCCAAAAACAATCACCCGAGAACAGTGGCAGCTTCCCCTGTCCCGAAATGTTAACAAGATAAATTCTGAGAATCCGCAACACAGCCATCAATGAATAACCGTTAAAATTTGCCGCCGAAGACACTATTTTATCGTGCACTTTAAATCCATCCTGCGGATGAATTTAATTTGCATGCAAATTAAGGATATTTTCTTAAAATGTCTGATATCTTATTTTTATTAATTTGATACCTTGATATATCAAATAAAGTATAACTTTGTCTCTCTTTACATTCCTCAATAAGATGACAATTAAGCACGGAGTGTTCAAGAAAGTGACCATAAGGCTGACCACATACTTTGCATTTAGTTGATCATCAAATGCATTTCTGCTAAACTACCAGAAATACTTGTAACTGAGCCTTAGCTTGTATTAACACGGGAGTAGCATAATCATTTCAGGCTCCAATATAGACTATGTCCATCATATCATTCTCGATATTCTCACAATTACACCATAGTTTGAGTTGTAGCCAGCAGCAGCTGTGAGAGCATTTAGCCTCTTCGCATTTCTTACATTGTTGGGATATGACGGATTCATTGAAGGGTACGTTTATGTCAAGATATCTGTAAGATTTAACATAGCTGATATTTTCTCCCTGCAAACTCATGGATTGTGCATGCCATTTGCTTGTCCAAATCTTTGTTTTATATGATGATAAGACATGGCCTCATCGATTACAAATACTTGAACCTCGTTAGGAATGGTAATCATCTTAAAACTAGTTAAAAATGGTATTCATTTTCTTATGCCTTGTTGTATAGAGCACGATGTTATCAGCATAACTTATAGGTATATATTTAAGTGAGACAGGATATCAAAAAACATGGGACCGAACTCTTTCCTGTGATGTATCTATATGTACTTGATGTACCTAGATATACCGCCTGTGATGTACTTAGATTCGCTTTTAAAACCATGGAAGAGAAGAGAGGATATTCTATTTGACAGATAACCTGTTACCCAACTGAGTGAGGTATCACCAATATTCATTTCAGCTAGTTCATGTAGGATAACAGCTCTGTTTTTTTTTAAATTAGTGAGGATATCATAGATTATTCCATCCTTTCCAGAGACGGGTGATAGAGCTTTATTTATTGCAATATCTTAAACCATACCATGGGAGGGGATAGAACCCGCGATCAGAGAGTCTCAAAACTCCAGACCGTCGCGTTAGCCACTGGACCAGCTAGCCACAATAAGATTCATCCAACTAGGTATATTTCTACACCATAGGAAGGTTAGCACAGGCACCACTGTGACCACAAATGCAAGTTTTTACAGACGAATCTCCAGCTAGCGTGGCCGTGACGAACTCTAGCTCAAGACCCCTCAAAGCCGCCAACATGACTCACGAAATCATAATGACACGACTGCAAACAAACCATACCTCGGGCGGGGATAGAACTTCCAATGGTGTAGAAATATACCTAGTCGGATGAATCTTATTGTGGCTAGCTGGTCCAGTGGCTAACGCGACGGTCTGGAGTTTTGAGACTCTCTGATCGCGGGTTCTATCCCCGCCGGTGGTACGGTTTGTTTGCGCTCGTGTCATTACAATTTCGTGAGTCATGTTGACGGCTTCGAGGGGACTTGAGCTAGAGTTCGTCAAGGCCACGCTAGCTGGAGATTCGTCTGTAAAAACTTACATTTGTGGTCACAGTGGTACCTATGCTAAGCTTCCTATGGTGTAGAAATATACCTAGTTGGATGAATCTTATTGTGGCTAGCTGGTTCAGTGGCTAACGCGATGGTCTGGAGTTCTGAGACTCTCTGATCGTGGGTTCTATCCCCGCCCGTGGTATGGTTTGTCTACAAACGTGTCATTACGATTTCGTGAGTCTTGCAATATCTTGTTCGTTCTTAGTGAAGTGGCATTCGCTCTCATTACTATTTTGGATCACAATTATTATAATCAAATAAAGCGCTAGTCCGACAAAGATCATGCAGAGCTGCCTGGCAGAAAATAGTGCCGAGTATATCAACACCTAGTTGGAAAGGGAGATCAGAAGTGAGGGAAGAAAAGGGCTGGAAGGGACGTTAAAGTCTATATGTCAAAGTTCTGTGATAAATGGTTTTCAAAACCGACAAGTTGAAGATTGAGACATGCAACATATGGGAATGTTTATTAAAGAAAAATTTTGCCACATAGTGGCTTTAACAGAATAATACAAAGCAGAAAAGGGTAAGGAGAGGAGGAGTTTGAAGTAATCAGTCCCTCAACCTGGAATCAATGTGTTCAGTCCATCACTCTTGTAGAAAGAGTGATGGACTGAACACATCAATTCCAGACTGAGGGACTGATTACCTCAAACTCCACCTCTTCTTACCCTTCTCTGCTTTGCATTGGACTGATGAAGCCACTATGTGGCGAAACGTTTCCTTAAAAAAGATTCCCATTTATTTATTTGAACAAGATACAGTGAAGTACAAAGGAATACAGTTATTACAGTGCAACATGCCAAAGCCCCTTGTATGCAGAGCATTATGGGCAGGCTTAAAATTAACTTAAGATTAACTAAGCAATGATATATTCAGTGGTAAAAACATTATTGTAAACAGATAACAATTTAGCACAAATGAGTATTACAAAGACAGGTCATATGATCATTTACTGTGTTGGTGAGCATTCAGTAGAATGGAGTATTCTGTTAGGTAATGTAATTAAAAAATAAAGTTTGATTGGGTCACAGGTTAGACATTTATGAGATACAATAATGAGAAACATTTACGAGATACAATTTATGATATACAATTATTCAGTATTTATTTAGTTGTGGGTAAGTGATTTTTGAGAAGAGACTTGAATTTATAAGCAGACAGTGTTTCTTTTACATTCACAGGTAATGAATTCCAGATTTTAGGGCCTTTTATGTGCATTGAGTTTTTGCATAGCGTGAGATGGACACGAGGAACATCAAAGAGTGATCTGTGCCTTGTGTTATGGTCATGTGTTCTGTTGAGGTTGGTAAGGAGACGTTTGAGGGAAGGGTTTATGTCAGAGTTAAGTGTTCTATGAATGTAGTAGGTGCAGTAATAAGTATGGATGATTTTTATGGTGAGTAGGTTTAGAGTTTTGAATATTGGTGGAGCGTGCTGCCTGTAGTGGGAATTTGTTGGGTAATTAATGGTCTGAGATGGTTTATTGTTGTTGAGCCCCATCCACAAATTCCATAGGTGAGATAGGGATAAATAAGTGAGTGATATAGGGCCAGGAGGGGTGACTGTGGAACATAGTACCGTGTCTTCGATAGTATGCCTACGGTCTTGGAATTTTTTTTGGAAATTTGTTGTATATGTGTTTGAAATTTGAGTCTATTATCAAGGTGGATTCCTAAGAATTTTCCCTCTGTGAGTTTTGTGATAGGTGATCCGTTTATCATTATGTTAAGAGGGACGTCTGTAGCTCTGTTACCAAACTGAATGAAGTAGGTTGTGTCAATGTTTAGAGTAAGTTTGTTAGTACTTATCCAGGTAGATATTTTCTGTAATTCGGTATTTACAGTACTGGCTAGCGTGACTGGGCTCGGGTGAGAGAAGACGTATGTAGTGCCATCTGCAAATAGTGTGGGTTTGAGTAGTTGCGATGCATTTGGTAGGTCATTTATGTATATGAGAAAGAGAAGAGGGCCTAGGGCACTTCCCTGTGGGACACCAACTGTAATTGGCTGTGCTGAAGAGTTTGCCCCTTTTGTGTACACATATTGGCTTCTGTTGCTGAGGTAAGACTTTAGGTAGTTGAGGGAGTGCCCTCTTATACTATAGTGTGACAATTTTAGATGGAGCAAGTCATGGTCAACTGTATCAAAAGCTTTACGTAAGTCTATGAAGATCCCAAGTGGGACTTCTTTTTTCTCTGTTGCAGTGTATATGTGTTCTAGCATGTGTATAATAGCATCATTAGTATTTTTATTAGGCCTGAACCCAAATTGACAGGGGTTCAGTATGTTGTGGGAGATGAGGTAGGAACAGATTCGCTTATGAATTAATTTTTCGAAGATTTTAGAGTGAGGGTGTAAGTTGGATATTGGCCTATAGTTATTCAAGTCTGTTTGGTCTTCTTTATGGATCGGGGTGACCCTTGCTATTTTGAGAACTGTAGGGAAGGTAGAGGATTCTATGAATTTGTTAAAGAGTGTTGCAATGATTGGTGATAGTACTTGTGACGCTTTTTTGTATATAAAGGGTGTTAAGGTATTTAAATCTCCTGCCTTGTTTTTTAGTGTGTTGATAATGATATGTTACATAAGTGTTTCAATCTTCAACGTCAAAGTTCGTGTAGTAAAGCACTTGCTGACAAGAAGTCAACAGATGAGCATAAGTCAAAGTCAGGGCCGTCAGCAAGGAGGGAAGATAAAGTAAGAGTGGTAGAGCGGCGGCGACAGTGGAGGTAAATTTTGCGAGCTGGCTGGTAAACCAGACAATCCACAAAAAAGTGACGAACCGAAACAGGGGCCCAACAAACCTCACAGAGATGAACAGGGTGTTGCTCCATAAGATACCCATGGGTAAGGCGAATATGGCCGATGTGGAGAAGGGAGAGTGCAGCCTCTTGAGTACGGCAATGGCGGTAGTAAGACGGCCACAAACTCAGACGTGGTTTAATAGAATGTAATTTGTAATGATGCATATCTGACTACGGTTGTTGCCAACGATTGCAAAGACCCAGTAGAGATGACGGTAAAATAGTCCCTGAGCGGACTGCCACTATAGGAAACTGGAAGATGGCATACTGCTGACCGCGCAGCAGTATTTGCCCATTCATTGCCCCGCACATCAAAGTGTCCAGGGCCCCAACAGAAAACGAGGTTTTTGTTTTTGCATGCTACATGACGCAACCCAAGTTGAATTATGAAGGACCAGCGGATGAGGGGAATCAAATTCTTTAATAGCTCGTAAAGTGCTGACGGAATCCGTAACGATCACAAACGCCAAAGGAGACATACATGCAATGCGGAGAAGCGCTATGAGAATGGCATACAACTCGGCTGTAAAAATTCTAGCCGAGTCTAACAAATGACCCCGGACAACATCATCAGGGAGCAACGCCGCAAACCCAACACCGTCAGAAGATTTAGAACCATCCATATAAACGGCGACGGCACAAGCATGCGACCGGAAGTAATCAAGAAATAGAGAGCGAAAAGCAGACATAGGTATGAGAGCTTTAGCGCACGACAGTAGGTAAGAACAGATACAAACCGTCAGAACCTCCCAAGGGGAAAAGGAAATGGGAGACGTTACATGAACATACAAGGGAGGCAACTGGAGAGAAGACCGGATTGAGTGAAGATGAAGAGAAAATGGATGGAGTAGGCAGGGGAGCCGATCAAATAACAGACCTCTACTAACGTCGGAGACCAACCTATATGTAGCAGGAACATGAAGGTCATGTGCACGGACAATATAACGAAAGCAATGAGCATCACAACGACTGGCTAAGGCAGGAACATTCGCCTCAGCATAGAGGCTTTCAACAGGAGATAAACGATAGGCACCAAGGCATAAACGGAAACCTTAATGATGTTGTAGGAGACTTCGTCGTCATAATCCAGCTTCGACAAGGCTAGGGTGGAATGGAAACGGAGAGTCTTGTGATCCGCCCCCTATGATCGATGCGCAAAAATTTTAAGGAGGTTTAGCCAACCATGGAAAGCTGCTTTCACAGAGAAAATGTTAGGTTTCCACGTCAACCGTCGATCGAACAGAAAGACAAGAAACCTGACCATATCACATTCTGGTATACGCGAGCCTTACAAGTACAATAGAATATCTGGGACAATAGGACGTCTAGTGAAAGTAATGAAATGGGTTTCTGCACCAGAAAATTTAAATCCATTAGAAGTGGCCCAAAGATAAACATGGTCAATCGCATCCTGGAGGGAGGCCAATACCAGGCGACAGTAAGCGCCTGCATAAGCTATAGCCAAGTCATCTACATAAAACAAAGACCAAGTGTGCGATGGAAGAATGGGCGGCAGATCATTTACAGCCAAGAGAAAAAAAGGTAGTGCTAAGGACACAGACTTGTCTGACTCCCTCCGCCTGAACAAAGACCGAGAAAAACGATGCACCAACACAGACATGAAAATGCCGTTCAGATAATAAAGCAGCAAAGAAGGTCGGCAGATCAATACAGAGGCCTAAGGAGTGGGCCTGGACTAAGATGTTATACCTCCAAGTGTTGTCATATGCTTTCTCCAGATCAAAAAAGGATGCCATAACGGAGTGTTTATTAGCAAAGGCATTTCGCACATATATATCTAAGTGGAGCAAGGGGTCCAGATTAGAGCGGCCCTTGTAAAAGCCATATTGGTGAGGAGAAAGGCTATCGTGAGTCCCCTAATACCATATCAGACGCCTATTCACCAATCA
Organism: Cherax quadricarinatus; assembly: GCF_038502225.1. Taxonomy (NCBI): domain Eukaryota; kingdom Metazoa; phylum Arthropoda; class Malacostraca; order Decapoda; family Parastacidae; genus Cherax; species Cherax quadricarinatus. The sequence goes on from NC_091331.1 coordinate 32,462,124, forward strand.
TTCCATTACCTTGCAGATTGCACTGGTTAGAGAAATAGGACGATAGTGAGAGGTGTCATGCCCCGAAGTACCTGGCTTGCGAAATGGCAGTACAATGGCAGATTTCCATTGTTGAAGGAGAACCCCTCGCATCCAAATAAGATTGAAAAGACGCTAAGGACTGTAAGTGCTGTAGGATGCAGATGTTGTAGCATACGGATATGAATACCAGCAGGCTCAGCTGCCAATGACCGACAAGTGGAAACCTTGGACTCTAGCTCTAAGAGAATAAAAGTTACGTTTTGAGGGCCTATCTCATTAGAAGAAAAATCCTATGGAGATTGCTCCTTGGCAGACTTAGAAACAAGAAACTAGGGACAGAGGTGAAGCTCTTGGGAGACACGGACAAGATATTTTCCAGTTTCCGTGGCAACTTCAAGACGTTCCGTAACACTGACATGAGCAACCCACGAAACAGGAGCTGGGTCCAAAGCATACTTGCCACAAGGTAACGGTAGAAACGTAGTCTTGCTAACAACAGCATTAGTGTCGCGTACTACACGACGAGCAACTGCCCTCGCCTGCTTAAAATCCAGAAGATCTGTGGTCTGATTATATCGATAACGGCCCCATGCAGCACGTTTCACGCCCATTACACGGGCACACGCAGGAGACCACCGAGGCACAAATGTCGAAGGAACGTCGTCAACAAATGGTCTGGAATGTTTTGGCATAGGACTGCTAACAGCCTGACCTGAAAATCGCCGCACCATATTTAAGGAAGCCAGATGCATAGGCAAAGATGTGCAAGGGTCAATGGCACTAGAAAAGATGGGTTGAGCTTCGGCACCTGGAGCAGGCGACGAAGCATTGCCAGTAGAAGTTACAAGGGTATGGGAAAAGTCTGAAGAATGGTCCAGTAACGAAGCCAAGTCAGAGCAGGACGCAGTAACAAGGAGAAGTCTCATTGATGGTGGTCCTCCTTTCTTATAATTTTTTAGAAAAAAAGGAAGAAGGAAAGAAAAGAAAGAGGGAAAGCGGAGGGACAGTTACTAGAAGGCATGAAAGGGCCGTATGTTCCCTCCCTCCCTATCCAATAGGACCTCGACACCACCGGCAGCGCAGATGCAGCATGGAACGCAGGCCATACCCTACCCTTCACGCCAGTAAACCAGCACTCTGGGATAGCAACCTCACATCCACCGAGCCATCTCAAGTGACCACAAATGCAAGTTTTTACAGACGAATCTCCAGCTAGCGTGGCCGTGACGAACTCAAGCTCAAGTCCCTTCACTGCCGTCAACATGACTCACGAAATCGTAATGACACGATTGCAAACAAACCATACCCCGGCCGGGATTGAACCCGCGGTCATAGAGTCTCAAAACTCCAGCCCGTCGCGTTAGCCACTAGACCAGCTAGCCACAATAAGATTCGTCCAAATATGACTTTATGACCGCGGGTTCAATCCCGGCCGGGGTATGGTTTGTTTGCAATCGTGTCATTACGATTTCGTGAGTCATGTTGACGGCAGTGAAGGGACTTGAGCTAGAGTTCGTCACGGCCACGCTAGCTGGAGATTCGTCTGTAAAAACTTGCATTTGTGGTCACAGTGGTGCCTGTGCTAACCTTCCTATGGTGTAGAAATATACGTAGTTGGACGAATCTTATTGTGGCTAGCTGGTCTAGTGGCTAACGAGACGGGCTGGAGTTTTGAGACTCTATGACCGCGGGTTCAATCCCGACCGGGGTATGGTTTGTTTGCAATCGTGTCATTACGATTTCGTGAGTCACTTGTTACAGATACCAATTTAGATTTTACCCTATTTATGCACACTCTCTGCTTCCTGTTGGTGAGCCATAATTCGATCCATGACAGCACTTTTCCCCCAGAGCCATGAGCTGCCACTTTCTTTAACTGTCTCTGCTGCGATACTGTATGAAAGCCTTACTAAAATCCAAATTAATAACAAAAAGAGGCACAATACCGTGACTGGAACGATACACAAATAACCCGCACATAGAAGAGAGGAGCTTCCGACGACGTTTAGGTCCGAGACGCAAAGAAAGCACACAACATTCATCTCCACCCAGCCAGTCCCTCTCTGCTCTTCCTGACGCTGCTCCATCCAAGGTGCTATGCTGTATGATGTATGCACACCTCACTAGTGCTGCAAACCCTGGCTCATTCAACACAACAATCAGTTAACTGTTTCGCCTTAACAACATGCCAAACTTCAACTTTTCAAACTCGCCACCATCACAAGACCTCCTCAAGCTAATTCCAGACATTGTTAACTTCACCTCAACCCCTGGTCCTACTCGTATCTCTGGCCAAGACTACTCCAGAACCAACACCACCGTCTACTGCCACTTTTCACCACCCACCACCAGCCCAAAAAACCACAACCGACCAACACTCCCTGCTTCTTCTCAACACAGTCACAGAAGACTAAATAGAATCAGAACATTATGAACAACCCTCGGACAACGACGAAGTAGTAGTCGAAGAAGTAACCGAAGAAGAAACCACAGGCAACCGTTACCTAAGCCAAGCCTTTAATGGGTCTCTAACCTTCTACACCACCCCCAACCTCCCAACCGAAATGAGCGCAGCTGATATGCTCCACTTAATGAAAGAAGGAGCTGTTAAGTACACCTGCACCAAACCTCACCAAATTCCTTTTGAAAACGCACTATCTTACGAATCTGAACTGCTCCAACCTCAGAATGCAACTATTCCACATGTCCAAGAGAGACTTCAAAAGACTCAAGAGTGGCTCCATCACCAGCAAAGTGTAGCCAAATACACAACACACTTCCGCAACACATAACGTGAGCCTCCCGACACCTGACGTCCAAACCAGCTCTTCACCTCAGCCTGAAGCATATCAGCCAGCGAGCACTGTCTGCAGTCTGCTCTCTCCTCTATGTCCTCAACATGCCCTCTCTACACTGCCTCGCAGTGCCATGCAGCTGGGTTTAGCCCTGGCTCTTTCATCTACAACTCAAGACCTTCCTCTCACCGACTATTCTTCGTCTGTCCACACTCACCCACCGGAGTCCCAACAGAAGAGCCTGCTATGTGTGTTCTCAATGTCTGTTCCACGATCGACTTAGCTGCTGGGTTAAACCCTGGCTCTATTTCTACAGCTAAGAACACTCCTCTCCAGCACTATTCTTCGTCTGTCCCGTCTTTTCCGTTCATCCCATTTGGGATCTTACCTGGACTTTCGTTCGTTCGTTCGTTCGTTGACGCTGACGGTCCAAGTCGGACCAAAACGTCGTCGTAATCTCCTCTCTTCTATGTGCGGATTATTTGTGTATCCAAATAAACAATATCAAATTCTTTATTGTGATCAACAAACAGCCTCAAAAGCTTTACTTAAGTTAGTAAATTAGGCAGGAACTGCCCCTCGTGAATCCATGTTGAGTATCATTAATCCAATTATGCTTATCAAGATGGCTTCTAACAATATCAGCTATAATTAATTCTAGTAATTTGCCTACAGTTCCATTTTGCACTTATTAAAGTTCTATTTTGTATATTTAACACTACTAGTAATGATATTTTCTAATCTGTAAGACTGGCAAATTGCTCTACACCTGAAATCCTGTTTCTACCACCATTTCTTCCCTCTTATTCTATTGTTGCTAATTTTATATGATCGTGAATTTGTAAGTTATCATATTTTCTCATATTATTTGACTTGGTAAAGGCATTGCATCCGCCATGAATCCTATTTCTTAAAGCATTTCTGTTGCATGTATACGAATGTTTTTATTAAGATTTTTATGGTTTATTAAACATTACAGCTGTGCCGTCCATTAGTGATTGATTTTAGCTCTTGCAATTTATGGCAGCATAATTGTGTGCATCACCACCCATCTTAATTACATGACGCTCTCAATTGGGCCTCTTTATTTCCTCATAACTCCATTATATGGTACTTTTTGTGGTTTGTACGATCATAAGAAAGAACACTTCAGCAGACCTACTGGCCTTTGCTAGGCAGATCAAAGTCACACTCATTTAAGAAGGAAGGAGCACCGGTGCAAGGTGCAAGCCTACTGGTGCAGGCTGAGCAGGCCCACCTCACAACCATCCATACCCACTCATGTACTTGTGTAACCTACCTTGAAGGCTACGCTTTAATGACTCTACTCGGGAGTTTCTTCCACTCATCCACAACTCGATTACAAAAACAAATGCTTTCCAATATCCTTTCTAAATCTATTTTTTTTCGAACTTGAACCCATTGCTGCGAGTCCTGTCATGATTAGATATTTTTAAAACGTAATTTACATCCCATTTCTTTATTACTGTTTTCTGTCTACTCACCTCAGTCATGTCACTCCTAATTATACGCCTTTCTAGAGAGTGCAAATTCAGTACCTCAGTTTATCCTCGTAAGAAAGATTTCTGATGCATGTGATCAACTTTGCCATCCTTCTCTGTACGTTTTCCAGCGCATTTATGTCCATTCCGTAATACGATGACCAGAACTGTGCAGAATATTGTAAATGACGCCTAACCAAATATATATAGAGCTGAAGAACAACTTGAGGACTCTTATTATTTATACTTCTTGATATAAAGCCAAGAATTCTATTCGCATTATTGTGATCACTTATGCACTGCTCTCTGGTTTTAGATAACTGCTAATCTAATCTCCAAAATCTTTTTTTCCAATACAAAGTATGATCTACATATTTAGTTTATAAACATCAAAGTTATTTTTCCTTTCCAACTCTTAGAACTTTGCATTTGTCTATACTAAGCTGCATCTGCCACTTCTTCGACTACTGCATCAGTCTATTCAAATATTCCTGGGATACAGTAATGTCCTCATTAGAATGAATTAGGCGGCCTATTTTGGTGTCATCAGCAAACTTGCTTATGTCACTACTTATTCCTTCATCTATGTCATTTATGTATACTGTGAACAACAAAGGGCCCAGCATTGGCCCCTGTGGACCACCGCTTGTGACGTGTCCCCACTCTGATTTCTTCCTATACATGTAAACTCTATGTTGCCTATTTGTCAACCACGCCTCCATCCAAAAAAAAATTTCCTATTGCGTAAGCCTCAACTTTCTTCAATAATCTCTTATGTGGAACTCAATCAAAAAGCCTTACTGAAGTCCATGTGTACAAAATCATATGACCACATAAGACATGATCGACTTCCTTAAATACCTTAGCGAAAAAAGTTAGTAAATACGTAAAGTAGGAATGCCCCTTTGTAAAACTGTGCTGAAGTTCAATGATCAATTTACGTTTTTTTTCAAGTTGGCTTCGAATAGACTCTCCAATGATTGATTCCATTAATTTTCCCACGATGGAAGCTAGGCTAATTGATCAATAATTCGAAGATAAAGACCTGTTTCCTGCTATGTTGATAGGTATTACATCTGGTATTTTCCATTTTTCTGGCACTATGCCAGTTTGACATGACACTCTCAGCTAGTCCTCTGTCTATATTTTCTCATCTCTCCATTATATGGTACTTTCTATGTGGCATATTGTGAAAATTATCACCCATCACCACTAATAACCCCTTCCGTGGAGCCTCTGCTCGCTTTCACCTGTCTAAATGATATTACAGATTTTATCAGGCAGCCTACACTTTCAGTTATTCCCATCAGATGACTCTTTCGATGGATCCTGTGCACATTTTCCATTAGGGGGAACACTTTCACCCCCTTTCAATATAACATATTTTACACCGAAATTCATTACCTATTATCATCTCCAATTGTCCACTTAATCAAAATAATTTTTGGGGGTTAATAACAGTTTTTTCTTACAAAGGGTGTTCCCTAGCGTTTGGAAACTCAGAGGAAAATAAAAAAATAAACGGTAATTATAAAATGAATGTACTGAATATGTCCATCGTTTTATTAATACACGAACAAGATGGAATTTACAGTCAACAAGTACATGGCGAATAGTATTAAGAGTGATGATGTTATCTGAGTCGATGATGCTTTATAGACTTCAAGAGATACTGTTCCTGACTTAAGGAACAGATTTACTAGATACCATTGCTTAAAACTTAGCGAATCATCTTTAATTGTAATCAAATCACGTAGTTATATATAGCTGCAATAATTCTCCCTGCTGACCAGGTTATATTCCATTGTGAGTGTTATAAGGTAATACCTCCAGGCAATCCAGGTTAAACTCGAGTGTGACGTATATAACGTTGTAATATCATCCACTGCAGATCCGGTTGTTTTCTTGTGTGATGGACCTAGCGTTGTAATAACTCCTGCCAGCACCGCTTATACACATGTGAGAAGGATAAAACGTTGTAATAACGTATCAGGAAGGCCAGGTTTCATAATGGTGTAAGCTTTTTCTCTCTAAAACTGATACTGTTGATATCCACCTCAGTGTTTCAGGAAAATTATTTTTTTTATCTTATTACTGCATCAAGCCTCAAACAGGCAGTGACGAGACTGAAGAGATAAAAGAATGTTCTTTTCTTGTTCCATGTTAAAAAATATTTAATTCCACACTTGAGGAAAAATATACTTCCCTCGTCCACGAAGGAAACAGTGTGAAGACAAATTATATTTTAAATAAATTTATAAGTTTATATTTTTTTTATTAGAAAACAATGTGGATAATAAAAACTACAATATCGTGACTGGAACAATCTTTCTCTTTGTCTTCGTTAGATTTCTTAATACCACTGATTATATTCAGAGTGGAATGGGAATCTTACCACTTCCTCTCCTTAGTGTTCATTTCCAGCATTTTGTGGAGAAGTGTTTTTCTTCACCCCGGATCTCTACATCTGTGATATTCAGTTTCTCTACTCCGAAATTTTTCATTTTTATGCAGTTCACTCTGAGAAATAAGACACATGAGCAACATCTGGGTATCTTTATTGATATGACACTGCCAGCCTAGCAGGCTTTTTCAAATTAATATAAAGGCTGCTTAACAAATGGAGATAGTGGAAACAGTGTACAGGTAATTTGGATGTGTACAATCATTCCGCCTGTTTCTGTTCATGAAGCAGACAGGAGAATTGGAGACAGAAGATGTAGCAGTTGATGGTACGGTGACAAGTGGGCGGGACTCATTAGTGGAAGAAGATTGTGCCTTAACATTGGATCAGAGGTTAACAATAGAGTCGAAAAAGATGTTCTCCGTACCAAGATTCCAAGTTGTTGCTGTGTCAGACAACGATTACTAAATTTATAATGCTCAACACCAACAAACTGATTAATGAATCAAATGCGCAACTCCTTGGTATCTTTATTGACTCGATGTTTCGCCTTAGTATGATGTTTTTCCTAATACCGAGGTGGCTTAATTACTGGAGAGTGTGAAGGAAGCTGAGTGAAAATTTTGATGTGTTCTGTCCCTCAGCGTTGATTGGTGTTCAGTTTCCTAGCCTTTACCAATCTGAAGCAGAGGCAGGATATGTAGCACCTATACACTGAGGCCAGAAGAGAAGTACAACAGCTACCAGTGATTGTAGGTCATGCCAGTGGTTAGCATTTCAGTGCTTGAAAATATCCTGAGTAGCAAGATTTCAAGATGTTGCTGTGCCAGACAATTTTCATTACATTAGTAAAATACGATTCATGCTAAGCGACTGAACACTTTCTCTCAATGATAAGGGAATGAACACCTTACAAGGGGTATTCTACTAGACTCAGTTTGGGTTCCATGTTTCTTAATGAAGAATAAAGAACCCAAACTGAGTCTTGTGGAAATTTTCAAGTGACTACTCGCAATTCTGATTTCACCCCCATTCATGCAAACTGTTTCCTGTAAGTCAGGAATGCTTCGATTCATGAGATAAATTTTTCTCCATTGCTAAGTGTTGCATCATATAAAAGTCTATTTTGTAGAACACTATGAAAAACCATAGAGAAATATAAGAAAATTGTATAAAATTTATCATATTCTGCTGTCTCAGATGCTTTAGCGAATAAAGTCAGTTGATGTGTGGTATAACCGATATGCTGGAAAAAGACACCAGGTTTTATCTTGTAATTGATAAAGCCTCGAGTACGTGAAAAATCATACTAAAAAAAAATCACCTCCTTTTGTTGCATGTGTCTGAATAAGGTCAGGAAATTCATTAGGCAAAAATGATCCCTTGTGAAACTAAACTGGAAAGAATTTATCAATTATGCTTATCAAGGTGGCATTTTATTATAATTTCGGCTATTATGGATCCAAATAATATTCCGACCACTGATGTCAGGCTGATTGGGCTGCAAATTGATGGTATGGATATATTTGGCAAACCTCCGTTTATAGTTATATATTGAACAGGCTAGTTAACAGCTAATTAAGTTTCCTCTTACACTTGCTAAGTTCCCTTAACAGCAATTCTTCGGGACTTGGAGACTTATTTTGTTTTCACTGGTCTTCGTGTTTGATATCCACGGTATTGGTGACTTTGATATGATTTTATGCTTTCTTCAGGCCTTTTTTAATTATTTATAGCTGGGATACCATTTGTATTTGCCTGTGTGATAACCGACTGAAAACTGATAAAATAAGAGATCGCTTAAGTTCACTTGGAGGATGACCAAAATTGACGTCTACCTTATCTAGGTGTATTCATATACAAGAATAACTGAAAAATGGGTTTCGTTGTCTACAGGAAACCAAAAAGCAAAGACGATCTGTTATGCTTCTTATTACATCAAGACACGAAAACAATATCATGAGTCGTCACTAAATTATTCTTGAGGGAATATAGTATATCTAACCGTATTCCTTGAAGAAAACTGTGACTACATTAACCAGGCCTGTACTGTACTACAACATGCGATACACTTCACTAACAATTGGAGAAGACAAGCCGAGAAAGTTAACCACACAGCCGCACAAAGAGAACCACTAAACAGATATTCAGTACTATCAGTCTTCCTACCGTGAGTATAACCAACATAAACATCACTTCCAGTGCAATCTAAGATTTGATCCTAAAGTGAAGCACAAAGAAACTGGTGTCTTCCCTCGGCTCGCTTATACATAAGTTTTCTGACTAGCATCAAGGTTCTTTGAAGTTCCTCTAGTATAAACCTTGTCAAAATTTCTGTACGGTATATTATAAACGCAGACAGGTGTGCTCATTGGTTTTCTTACTTTTTTTTTTTTTTTGAAATATGATTCGTTAGGCTTTCGTTGAAATATTGGAGATAATATCGGCTTTCACTAAGGTATTGGGAAGACTGTAGCTGGTTTTGCTGACAGGAATTACAATTCATCATATTCGAGGAACATGGGAACAAAAAATAAATATTATAGGCTCTAAAGAAGAATCCGGAGTTGGTTCCGTCAAGGGTTCTGTCGTCATATTATGAGTGATAATTAAGTCATTTTTCGGGAGGCTTTGAAATCAAATTTATCGCCAAATTTGCACATCAAAACATATTGTCCATTGTTTCTGAGAGCAACGAAGGCAATGTTAATATTATCAGTACAACAAACATTTAAGCTCATTAACAAACGAGTGAATGGTGCTTACTGTCTCTTACACATATTTTTTTTTTCACGTGACTCACGAAATCGTAATTCCGCGATAGCAAACAAATCACAGAACGGATTTGGTTCTAACCCATGGGCGGGGAGTTGTAAAACTCCAAGGTCAGTGCTGCAACGAATGGGTCACCTGGCTCTAATAATTTTTTTTCCACCTTGGTTTATTTCTCCACACCACAGAAAAATTAGCATGGGCTCCACTGTGACCACAGATGCAGGCTTTTACAGACAAATCCTGCACAAGTTACCTAACGTTGCTTAAGTGTTGCTTTGGAACATTTGCCGATATTATGTATCTTAATTGTAATATACTTAAGTCATTACAAATCATTTGAAGTAAAAATTTAAGATTTCTCTGAGAGATAGCAAGGAATTATTTAAATACTTGACTGTTGCATTCTGCAGCATGTTCCGATTCTTAATAAAACATTGGGGTCATCTCATTACAGAAAACAGTGAAGTCATCCGACTACATAAAACAGTGGGGTCATCCCACAACATAAGACAGTGGGGTCATCCCAGTACATAAAACAGTGGGGTCATCCCATTACATAAAAAAGTTGGGTTATCCCAATACATAAAACAGTGGAGTCATCCAATTACATAAAACAGTGGGGTCATCCCAATACATAAAGCAGTGGGGTCATCCCACTACATAAAACAGTGGGGTCATCCCATTACATAAAACAGTGGGGTCATCCCATTACATAAAAAAGTTGGGTTATCCCAATACATAAAACAGTGGAGTCATCCAATTCCATAAAACAGTGGGGTCATCCAAATACATAAAACAGTGGGGTCATCACAATATATAAAACAGTGGGGTCATCCCAATACATAAAACAGTGGGGTCATCCCAATACATAAAACAGTGGGGTCATCCCAATACATAAAACAGTGGGGTCATCTCTCAGTACATGATAAAGTTGGATTATTCCACTAAGAATAAATAAGTTCCCAAATGAAAGTTCTTAATTTTAGTGACAAATTAAATTACTTAGAATACCATATTTTCTTGGTAATAACTCCGTGGCTGAGGTAGTAGGGTGCCCAGTTCACATACTGAGCGACCGTGGTTTGATTCCAGGCACAGGTGGAAGCCAAGGGTATGTTGCTCCTATTCACCTAGCAGCAAATTGGTACTTTAGTTTTACCTGACTTGTCAGTCACACCAAATAGACTGAGGTTTTATAACAGCTGTTAATCTGTTTATTTAACTGTGTTAAAACAATGTTAGTTATATTTCCTCAAACATATTCCAAAAACATTAAATATTATAGATTTATGGTAAAATATTAATATTGCTTATGCCAATTAATGTTCTGAAGATATTAGTTGGAACATAAAAAAAAAAAATCTTCCCGTATACAAAATTGCCGACATCTTACTCAAGAACAGTTAATGATCAGTTACCAGACTTTTTACTCCCTGTCATTACTCACCTCTCGTCGGAAGATCTAATATATCTTGTAACCACGTCATCAGCATAACACCTGCTGGCATGTTTATTTCTTCATGTGCGTCTCTAAAGTCTTCAGCTTTCCTCTTGATATCTCATATATTTTGTAGAGTGCTGCCAACACAAACTGTTCATACAGCCTTGATTTCTAGATCTTGTATACACTAATGTCTGTAGCTAGTTCGTACTAATTTATCGCAAATAGTGCCAAGTACGTATACATTATACCGGGTGGTTCATATATAGACAACATTGCGAGTGTGTAAAAAGCAACGTCTGTGACTAGTTAATACACAGACTGCATCGCAGGCAAGTGTACAGCAACGTCTGTTACTGTGTAATATATGAGCAAATTTTTGTGTTTACTGACATACACTCACGTTATTTCTGCTCTGCACAAAACACTGTTCATCTTTTGCGATATGAGGAATAATTATTCTTGCTCTTCACACTCCTTTCATTTCAGTCTATTCCCAACATTTTGTCACACTAAGCCTATTTTATATAGGTTGTATGTATTAGGTGTACAAACATTCTAATCGATCACTCATCTATATGAGGCTCATCGCTAATTGATCCTATTCACTGAAGAATACTTACATCTCTTTAAAAAATTATACATTTTTATCCCAGGCTTTCCATTATGTTCAGGTTTCCTGTTCAAATATAATTTCTATAAAATCTTAAATATTCAGTCTTATCCATTTAGTTGTGCTGTACAAAACATTGAAAACTCCTCACACACCCAACAAAGTCAAGCCACACTATCACCCTTTCTCCCACAGAAGTCAAGGCTACCACTCAAGCCCTCACCATGCTCTAGGTTGTAATATGTAAGCACGAACCCATGGATCCAGTTAGCTATGATTTCTGAGGTAGGCAAGGCTCCTTACATCACGACTGAAGCGAGCGCGCCCGTCCACTAATGGATTTTATGAAATAGAGCAGTCGTAAAGCGGTGAAATCTCCGCTCTAAAGGAACTGTGAGAAATACCAGTCTTTTTCTCAAGTTTCGTTCACTATCTGTTGCTTTTCGGAGCTCTTTCCCTTACTGCAGCAACGAACATTTCGGAGATTTGTCAGCTTTACAATTTGTTTGTCTCGCCATCTTAACAGGTCAGACTAATGAGGTAAATTACAAACTATCGTAAAACAGACTATGCTGCAGCAGTTTTTTTCAAAGCAGTTTGCTAAAGTATTGTGAAAATATACGGGTCAATTTTGGTCAATTCTCCCCAAGACATTGCTCAAGACTCAGGATAATAATACCCATTTTATCATGTGATGCACATTACAGCTTCCCACTATGAATCTCTCTCCAACGCGCGGCGCTGTGGGCCTCGTTGACATTTATGCGCATAGATTCACTTTAAATGTAATCGAAGATGTAATCGAATGAGGCACATGCAGGCCTGGGGATAGAGGAAAGCGCAAGATGATAGAGGCGATAAGGAGGAGAAAACAAACTAAGAAAATGTAGAAAAGAGACAGAAAAGTGTAAAAGAATGTAACCGCTAATATATCCTTTTAAGCATAAATTTATACGTTTTTTAATAAACCGGCTGTATCCCACCAAAGCTGGGTGACCCAAAAAGAAAAACAAAAGTTTTATTACATTTTTCCATTTAGTGATTTATACAAGAAAATGAGTATACACACACAAACACACATTATATATATATATATATATATATATATATATATATATATATATATATATATATATATATATATATATATATATATATATATATATATATATGTCGTGCCGAATAGGCAGAACTTGCGATCTTGGCTTAAATAGCAACGCTCATCTTGCCATATAGGACAAGCGATAATTTGTGTATGCAATAATTTCGCCAAAATCATTCTGAACCTAACGAAAAAAATATATTTCACTGTGTTTGTTTAGTATTAAATTATTGTAAACAAATCTAAAATATATTTAGTTGGGTTACGTTAAAATAAATTGTTCTTGTTATAATAAGGTTAGGTAAGTTTTCTAAGATTCTTTTGGAGCAAAATTATAAATTTTAACATAAACATTAATGAAAAAAATATATCTTTAAACGTACAAGAGAAAATTTTTAGAAAGAACTTAATTTTAAATGAGTTCTTGCTAACTGACCAGATTTACATATTCGGCACGACATATATATATATATATATATATATATATATATATATATATATATATATATATATATATATATATATATATATATATATATATATATACATGTATATATATATATATATATATATATATATATATATATATATATATATATATATATATATATATATATATATATATATAAACTTTCTCCAGGAAAAACTCGAGATTCTCCCCAGAGCTGTTTGAATATTATTTTCTACCACCAAAGGGACTCTTGTGAATAACACAGTGACTTTGATCAAAGCTAATAAGTGTAAAATCGTTAGACATGCTGATATTCTGCAATTTGTCAATGATATCAACATTGCTTTTAAAGTGGGCTTCCATGTTGATCTCATCGAAGAATTACAAAATATCAACATGTCTAATGATTTTACACTTGTTAGCTTTGATGTTACTGCGTTGAAATATATCCTGCCATGTAGAGCTAAATGGTTTAGATATGTAGATGACATCTTGTGTCTTTCGCCAAATGGTATGAGCCTTGATACATTTTCACCAAGACTTAACGCTTTAGTTCCGTCTATTAAATTCACCGTGGAGAAAGAGGTGGACTGTAAACTTTCATTCTTACATGTGTTGATACACCGGCTTGATAGAAAGTTTAAATTTACAGTATATAGGAAGGCCACCAATGTGTGCTCATACATTCACTACTATTCCAACCATGAGACTAGAATCAAAATAAGTGCATTTCGTACTATGTTTTCGAGAGCCTATATAATGTGCAGTCCTGAGTTCCTAGATGAAGAAATTGGGAAAATATTTGACACCGGCATGAAACTGTTGTATCCTAAGGTGACTGTGGAACCTGCCTTACTGGCAGCTAAGAAAACTTATTATAGAACAGAACCTAGGATAACACCTAAGACCAAGAATGTGCTGGTCCTCCCATAAAACGAGAATTTATCTAACCTGCTGAATGCTCTTGTAAGATTTAATATGAAAGTAGTATTTAAAAATTCATGGACTGTTAGAAGCATCCTGATTAAGAATGCACCACAACAACGTGTTGGTGGTGTCTACAGAGTTGGTTGCAATGTTTGCAGTCTCTCCTATTTGGGACAAACGGGAAAACTTTTGGAGGTGAGAATTTCCCAGCACCGTTACTAGATATGCTTAGCACAGGAGTCGAACGCGATTTTTGACCACATCAGAGCTTGTAATAACCCGGCAAATTGGCGGAAAACAAGAGTCATATTTCCTTGTTCCTCCTAGCTTTAAAGGAATATTGTAGAATCGGCAACTATTAAGCATTATACAATATCAGTGATGGGCTGTTCAAATTAGATGCGTTTTTAGTTGAAACAATAGTACACAGTCTAAAATTGGACTCTTATGAGAATGCTTTAGACTGTCTTAAATATAGTGCCACATTGAGGAACTAGGGCCTATTTTTCCTGCAGTTTCTGAAGGTTAAACAAGAGTATCAGTGGCCATCTTTCTTATTATTGCAGATGCCACCCTCCTTCAATGAGTTTATTATAATGAGCCCCGTTTCCATTACACAGGTTTTAGAAGTCTCTCCTGTAAATGTTACCGTTTTCTCTTCACTTTAAAGGGACACGTTGACCCAAGGGAGGTTATCTTATAATTGTCAGTGACTTCTATATCGCTGACAATATATTTATGGATGTAAAGCTATTGATGTCAGTAGAATATGACTGAAATTTTTTATTATTGCCACGCTAATTTCATTTAGGCAATTACAATATCAATGCTTGTGGGATTTTTCTAATGCTATAATATTCATCCTTCTGGCTGTAGACACTTCCTGTACCTTCCTCTTTCCCTCCCTCTCTCACTCCAGTGAAAACGGTCATGTGGGAATATACTTGCTTGGACATCCTCCTATTTTCTACAATTTTGAAAACTCCTGATGTATTGATTGCAAAACGAAAGGCCTAGAGCTATTATTCTACTCTCCCTCTTGTTGTTTTCATCCTGTATCGCTTTGTTTGTGATAAATGTATAATATATATATATATATATATATATATATATATATATATATATATATATATATATATATATATATATATATATATATGTGTGTGTGTGTCAGAATAATTTTGGCGAAATTATTGCATACAAAAATTATCACTTGTCCTATAT
This sequence comes from Cherax quadricarinatus, assembly GCF_038502225.1. Taxonomy (NCBI): domain Eukaryota; kingdom Metazoa; phylum Arthropoda; class Malacostraca; order Decapoda; family Parastacidae; genus Cherax; species Cherax quadricarinatus. The sequence goes on from NC_091331.1 coordinate 32,477,379, forward strand.
GGCAAGATGAACGTTGCTATTTAAGCCAAGATCGCAAGTTCTGCCTATTCGGCACGACATATATATATATATATATATATATATATATATATATATATATATATATATATATATATATATATATATATATATATATATATATATATATATATACATATGTCGTGCCGAATATGTAAAACTGGTCAATTAGCAAGAACTCATTTAAAATTAAGTTCTTTCTAAAATTTTCTCTTATACGTTTAAAGATATATTTTTTCATTAATGTTAATGTAAAATTTTTTAATTTTGCACCAAAAGAATCTTAGAAAACTTACCTAACCTTATTATAACAAGAACAATTTATTTTAGCCTAACCCAACTAAATATATTTTAGGTTTGTTTACAATAATTTAATACTAAACAAACACAGCGAAATATATTTTATTCGTTAGATTCAGAATGATTTTGGCGAAATTATTGCATACACAAATTTTCGCTTGTCTTATATGGCAAGATGAGCATTGCTATTTAAGCCAAGATCGCAAGCTCTGCCTATTCGGCACGACACACACACATATATATATATATATATATATATATATATATATATATATATATATATATATATATATATATATATATATATATATATATATATATTATATGCTATGAGGTCGATATTGCAACTTACATAAAATGGTCCTGGCTCCTAAACGGCTGCTCAATCTGCTGTCTAGGGGCATTACACTGAAGAAACACAGCAACTCTTGGGCCACCATGCACTCATACAAATTATGAAGCATGAGTGCAAATAACTAATATAGCGTTAGGAAGGATACAGAAACTCACCTATACAAAAATATATCTAATATAATAATGAATAACTTATAAACATCTTGCAATCTACTCCAAAAAATCACCACACTCCAGTTAACATTAGCTCACTAGCACACTTCTACTAGTGACACAAAATTTTATACACATTTATAAACAGGGAGGCTCCATGACACCTCCACCCTTTTTTGTAGGCTACTTAGCCTACAGTTAAAACGTTAAAAACTCTCCAAAACACAGGCCCTTGCACACACTAAGTCCTTACAAAAAAAAAAAAAAACAAAAAAAAAAAAAAAAAAAAACATGAGAGCTTAAACACTACCAAAGTTATAGTATACACTAAAAAACTTTCCAAAATTATCTTCTCACACTACCACCCAAACCATGATGACTTCTCCCCATCACAGACGTCTCGTACTGAACTAAACTCACCTCATCTGCTCCTGTCCTGGCCACACTAACTGACAAGGCATAATACACGTTCGGTTTCAGTTCATGGCTTTAAATTTGAAAAACTCAGAAAGCACTGGTTTGGTAATAGAGTTGTGGATGAGTGGAACAAACTCCCGAGTACCGTCATAGAAGCTAAGACGTTGTGTAGTTTTAAAAATAGGTTGAATAAATACATGTGTGGATGAGAGTGGATGTGAGTTGGACCTGACTAGCATCTGTTACTAGGTCTGATGCAGTGCTCCTCCCTTAAGTGACGTGTCTGACCTCACTAGGTCAAGGCATTGGCTTAAGCCAGTGGGGGAATTGGACATGCCTCGCATAGGCCAGTAGGCCTGTTGCAGTGTTCCTTCTTTCTTATGTTATGTTCTTAATCTCGGAACTATGCAGCATTATTTTTTATACAATATTTTACTATAGCACACTGTATATGGGGAGTTATACATTGGGATGTAAATCTTTAATGATAATAATCATAACAATAATAACTTTATTTCTACATGTACATGTAGAAGGTATACAGGCCTAGCTGACATCAATGACATACTACTATATAGAAAGCCCTTTGTTATACAAAGCATTTCGGGCAAATTAGGTTAGTTTTGTCCCAGGAAGCGACCCCACACTTGTTGATTAACACCCAGGTACCCATGTTACTGACCGGTGAACATAGACAACAGGTGTAACGATACACACCTAATTTTTCCACCCTTGTCTGGAATCGAAACCGGACCCCTCACCGTGTGAGGGGTCCGGCATTTGGTGTTCCTAGGAAGTCATCCATCCAGGAACTAATCAAACTCAACGTTGCTTAACTTCGGACGAGAAGCGGTGCGTTAAATGTGGTATGGCCGTTGACAAGATCTCTCGCATTGTGTGCGTCCTCAGGATCTTTTCAATGTTGCACATTCTGTCTTTGGCAAGTCAGAAGCGTAAAGCGTCTTGCCTTGTCACAGTCTGTTGTGTAGGTGCTGTCTGCTCCTCAGCCACCTCCACCCGCCCCCTGTCTTTCCTTACGTGGGAAGGAGAGAGGAGCCTCGAAAGTTTACAGAAAGCTTGTTTCAGAATAATAAGGAATAGTGGTAATCAACCCAAAACCGCATTTTACTCGACATCAACTAATCTAGTAACGTATAGAATCATTTTACCTAAGTAGTAATTGCACCCACATACTCAGGTTTTATGTAACTTTAAATATTTAACGAAACAGATGTATTGTATGTCACCCTATACGTCCGTGAATATTCCAGAAAGTATTGTCTACAAAAATCGCTAAATATTTTCCTACCCTGCTCCAAGATCGTTGCAATGTTTCCCCAGAGGCGATATGTCCCTCTGCCTAACCTCCCTAGGCTATCTTAGGAAACACACATATATGTTATCCTAGGAAACTAGCACCCATATGACTGTTTATACTGCATAATCCTGCGTAACCACACTCGTATGTGCGTATGTGTGGTCTAAATAGACTAAGTACTACCGTTAGCTACTAGAAATATACTTAGAAATGACAGAGGTATATTCTCACCTCCGCTAACCTACAGGAGATGCTATACCTTTCGAAAAAGACCGCATACGGCGATAATGATAGTCGAACGCGATTTCCGACTTCACTTAGCGATTCCCACTTCTTTCTCCAAACCGTTAAATCTAGCTAAAAATGTATCCAGGGTCATATCATATGGCCAAAGATATAAGATGTCATCCATATATCATTACGGGCAAGATATCTTTAACAGCCAAACCTTGTAAAACTCCAATTACAGATTGCTCAGAAGAGGAGAAAATGGATTACCTATAGTCATCCCATACATTTGAGCATAGTATTTTACTTCAGACTCAAACTTGCAATCAACGGTAATCTTATCAAGAGGCAAGGAGAACTCATCTAATTTTTCTTCTAAATAAAATAGTAAGTCGGGAACAGACAGGCTAGTGCACAACGCGGTGACATCAAAATTTAGTAGAGTAAAATCATTAAACACGTTCACATTTTGCAATTTGTCAGTGAGATCAACAATGCTTTTCATGTGGACTTCAGAAATGTTGCCAAACAATGGAGTTAATACTTTTATCAACCATAAGTCTCGCTGGAAAACCGGGCTTATGAGTTTCAATGAAACCTTACATATAGTATTTAATTAATTCCTCATTACCTGGTAGTAAGGTTCTAAGCTGCTTATTAAACTTACTATTAACCTCGTCCAATGGGTTACTATTAATGGGCACATATGTATCCCTGTCTTCTAATAAAATGTTAATTTTTCCTCTATAATCTACCTTATCCATAATAACTATCGTATTTCCATTGTCTGCTTTCGTAAGGTGAAGTCTAGGATCTTTCTTTAATTCATGGTATCACTTAGAAAATCATTGAAGACAATTAGGTTCCACAGGTCCTCAAAGATTTAAGTCATACCATGAATTAAAGGAAGATCCTAGACTTCACCTTTCGAAAGCAGGAATTAATTAAACAGCTATTGGCAACACTCCCCAATATACTCGGTTTCATTAAAATCCACAAACCTGGATTTCCACTGGGACTATTATTTGTTCTGTAGCATCGGTGATATATGCCTTCTCAAAATGGTTGGTAAAAATAACAAAAAAGGCACAATACCGTGACTGGAACGATATACAAATAACCCGCACATAAAAGAGAGGAACTTACGACGACGTCTCGATCCGACTTTGTAAATGGTCCAAGTCGGACCGAAACGTCGCCGTAAGCTCCTCTCTTCTATGTGCGGGTTATTTGTGTTGGTAAAATATTAACTCCATTGTTTGACAACATTTCTGAAGCCGACATAAAAAAACAGTGTTGATCTCATTGACAAATTGCAGTATGTTAACATGTCTAATGATTTTACACTACTAAGTTTTGATGTCACGGCGTTGTTCACTAGGGCGTCTGTTTCCGACTTACTGTTTTATCTGGAAGAAGAATTAGATGAGTTCTCCTTGCCTTTTGATAAGAATACCAATGTTGAACTGATTACGTTGTGTGTAGTTGATTGCAAGTTTAAATTTCATGGGAAGACCTACTTTCAAACGCAAGGAATGGCTAAGGGTAATCCATTTTCTCCCCTTCTTGTCTCTGGACAAATTATATGACCCTGGATACATTTTTAGCGAGACTCAACACTTAACTTCCATTCTTAGATGTGTTGATACACTAGGTTGATAGAAAGTTCAAGTTTACATTATAAAATAAGGCTACCAATGTGTGCTCATGTCTTCACTACTATTCCAACCTTGAGACATGAGTAAAGAGGGTGTTTTTCTCACTATGTTTCTGAGAGCTTACCTAGTCTGCAGACCTGAGTTCCATGATGAAGAAATTAGGAAAATATTTGACATAACCATGAAACTGCGGTACCCAAAGGAGTTTGTGGAATCAGTATTGTTGACGGCTATGAAAACTTATCATTCTTTATCTGAGGTGTTTTCGCCACAAATCAAAAATGTGTTGGCTCTCCAATACAATGAAAATTGATCTGTCCTGCGAATACCCTTAAAAGATTTAACATGTACCACCACTGTCCGACACGAACTGCCCAGGAATCGATCGAACCTGTGCTGCTTTCGCCCGCCTCATGGTAAGAGAAAACACATGATGCTTTAGGCCACTAAACCACACAATGAAATTAACTAAGAGGTGTCCACACCACCATATTTCCTTGGATGGGGGGCACAAGATCTAGCTTGGCTGGATGTGCCATTCTTAAGGATTATGTGGTCTACTCGTCGAAAGCGTCATGTGTTTTGCAGTGTTGTTATTGATCAGTACCACTTGTTCATGGTTACAATAACACACACACACACACACACACACACACACACACACACACACACCTGCAGAAGGACTCCAGCCACGACACCCCCAAGGCAACTGAACATTCCAAACCATCCATCACACACCGATCCCTCTGTTTCCACCCCCCGCACCACAGTTACAGTATTAGAACAGAAGTTGAAGGTTTGGTACACAAATGCAGATGGATTAACGAATAAACATGAGGAATGGCAAGAAAGAATCAATGAGAAGTCCCCAGACATCATAGCAGTTACAGAAACAAAACTCATGGAGACAATAACAGATGCAATCTTCCCACAAGGATACCAGATCATGAGGAAAGATAGAAGGGGTAGGGGGGGAGGTGGGGTTGCTCTGCTCGTAAAAAACAGATGGAAATTCGAGAAAATGGAAGGAATAGATGAGACAGGAGAAAGAGACTACATAGCAGGTACACTTCAGTCTGGGGAACACAAAGTGGTCATTGCAGTGATGTATAATCCACCACAGAACTGCAGGAGGCCAAGAGAGGAATATGAAGAGAGCAACAGAGCAATGGTGGACACACTTGCTGAGGTGGCAAGAAGAGCTCACTCCAGCAGAGCAAAGTTGCTGGTTATGGGGGATTTCAACCACAGGGAGATTGACTGGGAAAACCTGGAGCCACATGGGGGTCCCGAAACATGGAGAGCCAGGATGTTGGACGTGGTGCTGGAAAACCTCATGCACCAACATGTTAAGGACACTACCAGAGTGAGAGGGGAGGATGAACCAGCAAGATTGGACCTTGTGTTCACCCTGGGCAGCTCAGACATT